>NW_023459771.1:0-12162 GCF_013731165.1 Rhagoletis pomonella | reverse complement strand
AGCGCAGTGCGACTTGCCTGCGCTACTTGCTTATAGCAACAAACCTTTAATAAACAACGCCCCACGCTTTTCATTTTCAATGTCATTAATTGTTTATAGTGACTTTTGCTAAAATTTCAAAATCAAAAGTTATCAAAACAAATTCTGTGGGACTGAGAAATATTATTTTCTACTTTTTAGTCCATTTATAAAAGCGTGGTGTATTAAAAAGTTTTTATTTTATATTATTTATTTTCTACTTTTTAGTCTTGTCTATACAAAATTTTGCAATAGATATTAAAATAATTCAACTTGCAGTGAAAGAGAACAGAAGACTATGCAAGCACAATGTTGTTTGCTCACATTTAGTATAAACATGCATATGTACATGCATACATATAGCAGCAGTTTATTTCATTTAAAGAAATGGCGTGTCGTCCATTTCCGCTGTGACGTATATAAATAGTGCATATATTTAGGCGCAATATTTAACATTTTCTGGCGAGGCGACATCTATCTCTAGAGTTTTTCTAATTGTATGTCTTTGATATGATACCTACGACGAGGTTGATATCTAGACTAGGTTTGCCATAAATACCTTTGCTATATTTATAGTATGGTGGTCTGGACATACAACATTGCAAGTTGATAAAATCGTTGTAAAACAATATAAAATTATAGTTTAAAAAAACTAAAACCTCCCTATTTTAATTGCCATTCGTACTGTCATCAGGTATGTAACTTGAAAATATAAATCGCTGCATCTTTTAGGCGCATCAATATTACATAGTTACATCCCGAGCTAATAAGAGGGAGGTAAAAAGAGGAATTGGACAGGTGCCCATGGCTCCTGTAATGGCCATGCGGACCAGTCGGTGCAGCTTGCTAAAGGTGGAAACCGCGAGTGCCCCATGTGCGACAACGGGTCTTACTACCACATTGAAAGACCAATAGGTTAGTTTTGGTGATATTCCTCAAGTCTTACAATGAAGTGGACAATGGTGGACTTCACCGGCGAAATATTCGTGTAAACGAGGTTGTTAAAATGTTTGGAGATACATATTTTATATTTTTCACAAATGTCGCGGAACCTACAAAAATCCAATCTGGCCTACCAACCTACCAAATGGAAAAAAAAAACGGACCAGTTTTGGTAGGAGAAGCCCATGTTTGGCAACACTGCCAGCAACCATAGTTGCCAACTTAGTGCTTTAAGCACTAGATTTAGTGCTTTTTGAAAATTAAAACGTCAAAAAAATCATTCAGTGCCTAGTGCCTTTTATAGTGCTTTTCATCTGAAGTCGAATTTCTCTTAGATAGTTAAAACATGAAATAATATGAAATATTTAAAACTGTGGCAGCACTGAATTTAAAAGGATCTACATTCCTTTTTTCGTTTTTTGCGATTAGATTTTTCTTTCTCGAGATATACCAGTTTTAATGTGCAGTACTTCGGTATTACTTCGTGAGCATGAGAAAAAGCTTTGTGTATTGATTTGTACTTGTAAATATCGTTTATTTTTTTAATGTTGTTAAATACAAACTGTTATGAAAAAAAGTATCCTTTGATACAAAAAAAATAGTGCATTTGGTATTGTAAAACGCTTTTTTCCCCAAATTTTGGTGCTTTTTGAAACTCTAATGTTGGCAACACTGCCAGCAACCGCCGTATTTGATCGACTGCCACTTTGTGAGTAATTCCTCAAAGCGTGAGGAATTTCGGCTGCGCTTGAGTATTTTTTAAGGATTTTTATTTTGAGGAATTTTTGAGGAATTTCCTCTCGATATATTTGCAGATAACAAATGCAGCCATGTTTTGAACAAAAAGCTTTCCGAAGTTTTATAAAGAGCGAAATACACCACATAAGTGGCTTGTCAAACATTCTTCAAACCTACTTTTCCTATTTCGATATACACCATGCAAACATGACTTGTTGAAGCAAAGAATTTTAGTTTTCTTCCGGTTCACAATGTAAAAGGGTTTTGTTTTATTTAAACGGCTTGTAAAACCTTCAGACACCCCCATACACAACATAAATAGCTTTAAGGAAAAGGATATTTCGCTTGGTTTGTCAAGTCGCTTGTGTGGTGTTTTTCGCTCTTAAGCACATCTTCATTTGTTGCTAAATATTCTCATTAGAACCAGAAAATTATAGGAAAAGGTTTGGAATTAAAAGAGTCTTCAGGTTCATATAAGTTTCCCAATTAAAAAAAATTATATCTGCATTACTAACCTTTTCTAATGCTTCAATAGAACGTATATTTAGTAGTTTAAAAATGGTGTAGGACTGACTTGAGGACCAGATTGAGCACTTATATAGTTGCAGCAATATTTTATACAAACCAAGGCATAAAAAATAACGGTGATACTTTGTTTGAACCGCAAGAACAAATATACCAATTGAATTGGAGAATGTAATTAATTTTTATACTAAGTACCTGTAAATAGTATGCAGTACACAATACTCATATCTGTAATAAGAAAATTTTGAGTAATTTGTTCGGATTTTGAGGATTTTTCGTTTGTTTTTGAGGAATTTAAAATGTTTTTGTGGCAGCACTGGTATGCACATTCCTCACAACCACGAACGAAAGACACAAGATCACGTAAGAACAAGAGAGTGAAAAAAGGCGATTTTTTTAGCGGGTTCTACGCCATCTTGTTTCACTGGAAAACGAGCGAAAAGTAAACAAAGCAAAGAAAACAACGAAAACCAAAATTAACCAAAATTATTGTCAGCCACTTTAAGCGCACAATTTAGGTAAAATGATGCAATAAAATGCTTGAGAATGTGTTGTCATGTTGAATTAACTCTTCTTTACTTAAATAAAAGTGTAAAATAGTGGTGCTTGTGATGTAAACAAACGCTCAGCTGACGAACCCGCTTTCGCAAACTTTTTTCTCAAAACCAGTTACAAATACAACGTCGCGTTCTTTCGTGATCTTGTATTTTTGGTTCATGCCTCACAACTAGCCTGCCAACACGCTCTTGGCGCCAGCAGTGAGCAGTGATCGGACTTTACCATATTGTGGTAGATCTGCCACTTTTTTGAGCTTCTACCACATCTACCACACAAGGTCTGAAATCTACCACACATTCGCGTTTTTGAGTAGTTTTATTTTTGCTCGACATAATTTTCTTCATTTTAAGAGCGAAAATTGTCCAACACTAAACACTAACAACAGGCAGAATGGGAGGATAAAATGAACTGTAAAATAGTAAATTTTCTAAATATTCAATTTTTCGACAGGAAACGTGGTTTTATTGTGTTCAGTTGCAAAATATGTGATTTATAAAAAGAATTAATAACGAAAAGGTTAAAAAAACGGCGATTTTTGTGAAAGTATTAGCAAATTTCAGTGCATCTAAAGTTTCTAAAGCGTTGTTTCTGGAACATGCCACATTTGTTCGCTACATCGTGATGTGATAAAAAGAAAAGCTGGCAGCACTCCGCAAGGTTGCAGAAATCTTTCAAAATATGTTCGGAAACTATTTTGAAATGGAAGGAACTGCTTTACACTGCCAAGGAAAAAGATTGCCAAAACTCAACGCAATTTTTAGCAACTTCAATCTTGCAATTTATTATATTAAAATGAATTTTTTTAGATTCTAATTAAAATGTTTGCAATTTAAGTGAAACCTTGCAGAATTTTTTTAATTTTTGTATAAAGTTTGATCCAAAACCTGAAATATACCCCATTTTTTTAAATCTATCACATTTTTTTCCAGATTCTACCACATATATTTTTTAAAGTCCGATCACTGGCAGTGAGTAAAGCAATTGAATGGTAGACGCGCTTTAAATACATACATACATACGAGACGATAAATAACCCTTTTCCTCAGTATATCCAGTAAAAAAACTGTGGTGAAGTCCTTTATGGGGATAAAGTTCCCAGAGGTGAAATTTTAGGTAGCACACAATTTCTTACACGCATGGTTGCTTTTCAGCACTCATGAAAGAAACTTAAGAAAAAAAGTTCATATAGTACATTAATTTTTGAAAGAAATACCATATAATGTATGTACTCTGGTTAATAATATCAAAAGATGTATTAGAACCACCGTTTAATGTTATATTTGATACAAATTAATATTGCTGCCCCGAACGCTCTGCGCCTTGCCACTGAATAATAGATTACTTAAAATTACATCCCTGGTCCTTGTTCTTTCTCTATCGCATCGTGGTGGATTCACATTTCTCAGAAATTTGACAACAAAACAAAGCGAGTATTTTATTTGCTAATTTTTGCGATTTCTATTGTTTAATGTAAATTTATGTCTTTTTAGGATATGTCGAGCCAACAAAGAAGGCGCAGTTGGAAAATTGAGTAATTAGTAATGAAGTAGCAGGCATATTTGGAAAATTATGCCGATAAGCAGAATGGAATTTGGGAAAGTAAGTGCATGGTTGCAGCATATCTATGTATAAAAAGTATTTAATTAAATTGTTTATAGAAATGTTATAAATCGAGTGGCTCATTTACGATGTGCTCCAAACATTTGGCGAACTTTTTTTCGCCTTTTCAACGTGCTAAGTAACAAGTTAAGAGGACTGCCATCACGGCCGGTAAGAAACCGCAACCAAAGGGCAGACAACCTTCCAGGAAGCTGCCTCCTGTCCCCGAGTCGAAGCTGCAGTTCAGCAAGAGCAGGTCAGCAAATTGCTACCCTGATCAAACGTAAACTAAAGCGCTCTGCTGTGATTGCACTCCGTAAACGTGAAAACTTGGTGCATGCTGAGAAATATCAAACAAGAAAACTCCGTGATGGACGCCGTGAGATGGAGTAGCGCTGTGTGGCAAAGAAATGCGGCCAAATCGACGGGCCTGAAAAATCCAAATTGGCTTTTGTGATCCGCATCCGCGGTATCAACAAAGTTGCACAAAAAGTGCGTAGTTTTACAGTTCTGTCTTCGCCACATTAAAACGGTTTGTTCAACAAATTGAGCAAGGCAACCATTAATATGCTACGTATGCCGAACCCTATATGGGGTTATCCAAATCTTAAATCAGTTCGTGAATTGATGTACAAACGTGGAATGGCGTGTCCCAATCTTTGCTTTGTGATCGAACGCAAATTTCGCGAAGCGCACGAAATTCAGTGCGTTGATTCACTTCACTTCAAGAAATCCCCCAACTTCCTGTTGCTATTCAAGCTCAACACATCAACCCGAGGCTGGCGCAAGAAGGCTAATCACTACGTTGAGGTTGGTGATTTCGGTAGCCGTGAGGATAAGATCAACAAATTGCTGCACAAGATGGCTTTAAGAAATTGTTGTTTTGTATTTAAGGCGAAAATATAATTTGGCACATCTTCAAAAGACGCCCAAGCAAAAAAAAAAACAGAAAATTAAAAAATTCCTGAAGTTGCCTTTTCAGGGCTCACGGTCAAAACGCTTACATTTTACGGTTGAATTTCAATTTACACTTGTAGATTTTGGTTAAACGACAAAAATCGACCGTGTAAAGGCAGCTTAAATAACGTTCAAATTAATCATCCTCTTTGAGATGGGAAATACCAATAACCATTTCATAATTTCGAAAATTATTCCATTTATATTTGTTCTTGCATTTTCCACACCACTTGTGAGGTATGCTTTTACGCGCGGAACCGATTTTTTTTTAATGTGCTCGGTTGCCCAGGAGGCCTATTTTCACCTTTACAACTCAACTTAAACAGAATTAAAACTAAAGCATGCAATATATAAAGAAAATTGAAAGTTGTCTTACATCTAGTAAACTTAAAAAATTGCACATTAAATTCATTTTTCATTATAAAATAAAATTAAATATTACAATTCCGTTGAACTGTATACATATGTACATATTTACAAAATGTGGTCTGTTTGCACCCACAGTAAGTTCCCATGAAGCCTAGCCTAAATTCAGAACTGAAAAAAAACGAGCAAATGGGGTCGGAAACTACTAGCCCTAAAAGCATAATGTGGAAAATGTTTTAAGAGCTGCGAAATTGTATTGCAATAATAAAAATAACAGTGCATAAATTGGAAAAATGGCTTTTGTTTTGCTTTATAATTTTTGGGAATATTGGTTCAGATGGAATTTTTTTATTTGTTTGGTTTTTCAGCTCGATAATGATGCACCCAGGGTTGCATTTACTGTCTATGAAAATATTTCATGAAGCGTTCCAAACTTAGCTCCGAGCAACTAAAAGTTGGTTAAGCTTAAATGAAATAGTTTTTTATTAAATATTTATTCCTGGTATTTAGTAAAAATCATTCATCTCAATACTAATATATGAAATGAAAGTAACTAAAAATCTATGAATACATTTCATGAATATTTTGTCATGGGGCCATTATTAAATACGGACATTACTTTGTCGGGCGTTGGTGCTGACGTATATAGAATTAATGAGTTAGAGAGAGATAAATATACAAGCTCAAGCGCTAATTTAGGTATACTTGTATACCTGTTACTCGTCTGGCATATACTCCAACTGCGAAAATAATGACAATTATAATCTATTTAGATGCATATTTTAGGTAAATATTATATCGTCGCCTGGATAAAAGATTGTCACAAGTTGCTTTCGGTAACTCACAATTGAAGTTTGGAATGCAATTTCTCAGGAACTAGACTACAGATTTTCTCCAAAGTGTCGGAGAATGCTATGTACTAGTTCATGAAATTCTTAAATTGTTTTATTTTTTTAGTTTAGTGTCAACCATTTATGAGTTTAATAAAATGTTGTCGGATACGATATTTGTCAAAAAATTTGCAGTCAGTTTCAATGATATACGCCAAAATGTGATAACAATTTTTATAAATTAACGATACTTTTTACTAATCAGCTTAATCGTGAGTTTCGCCCGAACCAAATTTCGCCAACAGTTTTTTCGTCCTCCTGTAGTGAATACACGCAAACGAAAAGTAAAAAGTGACCCGGTTCTAGAAAATGAAACTCATGATAAAGCTGAATATGTCGGAAACTAAAGAAGAACAGATAACTCTATTTGAAAGATTTTGATTAGTTTAGTACGACAGCAATACTAACGCAATTTGTACCAAATAACCGAAAACATTTTAGACAATTACTCGGAAACTAAAGAAGATATCCAAAAACCACAAATTGTCAAAATGACGCTTCCGGCAATTTTCCATCCAAGCGACGATATTTGAATGTTACTCGCATATTTTCGAGCCTGTATGTAAATTTTCGGGAGAAAGGTTAAAAAGTATATTCATCTGCTGAAAAGATATTTTCGCAGGTTCTCAATTTATTTAAAATAAATCTATCAGCCCTATCTCCAATTCCATGTGAATAAATCTCCCCAGTGCTTAAATAATTTTCACCGCAATAAATAGCTGCACAACACCCTAATTGCCGAAAAAGCGTTGCTAGCAACACTAGTCCTTTATGGGGACCAAACTTGGTGAAAAAAAATAGCTTAGTTTGTTTAATGGATATACTGAGCCTTTACTACATTCCTTGCTTTCGACAACAAGTCAAATGGCTTTCAGCAACAAGTCAAACGAGTTCTGCTACAAATGAGCTCTCGTGCTTTCGGCAACCGTTCAAATGCCGCGTTTGCTAGTTTCGTGAACGAGCATTCGGAATACTGGTGTGCCGAAGTCAATATCAGTATGAGCTGTTATAAGTATCGTTCACTTTTGGTGGCTGTATTTGCAAAACAGCACACTATGCGCTGGTGTTCAGTTATCCTCTAATTTCTTTTAGGTATGGATAGGGACACGATATCGAACAAAATGTATCTATATGGTACTCATTTAAAGTATCGCTTTAAAAATATCGGGTACCCATTAATATCGGAATAAAAAGACTCGATATTCCAAATATCGATACCAAAATCCAAAAAATTTATCTAAATATAGGTCTCGTATATAGGCCGCTGTGGTGTAATGGTTAGCAGTGCGCAAAGCTTGAAAATGAAAAACAGCTTCCCATTAAAACCAAATCGCCGTTCAGAGTCGACATAAAACTGTAGGGACCCCTTTTGTGCCACAACATTAAGGCGCGCGACAAGTCGGAGGAGAATCTCAGTCAAACACTAACATATTGTGTAACAGCACGTAGAGATTGATGTGTTGACTTAAACACCGAGGTCGTGGGGTCAAATTCCACCACATGCAATCCTAACTATATTACACATTTCTGCTCTTTAAAGCCCAATTTATATCGGGACGAATTCTTAATAGCATTATCCTTGTAATGTGAGTGATGACATTCGATACGATACTAGGGCTCTGGTACTCGATTCCAAAAAATATCGTTTTAAAACTATCGAGTAGAAAATATCGGTATCGAATGCCAAACGTATCGATATGGTATCGTATCGTATCGAAATTCGTGTCCCTGGGTATCGATACTATGGACTAAGTCAACGCGCTGCTCAGTTATACAAAGCAGCAGTATTGATTGAGTATGTAATAGTTGGCGTTCAACGCAAGCCAGTCTCTGCTCCAAAGTGCTTCGCATGTTTCCAAAACTATTCGGTTCACTGTGGAGCGGCCCATTTTATACGCTGTAGCGTATAGATGCTGAGTTCCCCCGTGTATTAGGAAACTATGAATGTAATAAACACAAATTATTATGAAATATATATGTATATATGTAGAAATATTTACTTACTTTAATGTTAAGAATAGTCTCATTTATGCAGAAATAGGCGGCCTGTTGGAATACTTTATGAGGCGTTCCGCCACGAGCCCAAAGAGCAATTCAAACACCTCTTTATCATCCTCACCGTAGTTTTGAGCTCGGGGTCTTTTTTGTATATTTCGTCAAAACTGGTTACAAATAGTCCGTCAATGTCGCGACTTAAGTAAGGAGGTCTTACTCACTTCTGCCGCCGAGAATTAATTTTCCACAAACACTCGCTAGCCTCGTACATAAGTAGCACGATCAATATAATTTCAATAAAAGATGATATTTTTTTTCAATAACGCTCGAGGATACACACATATTTTCATTGGCAAAAAATGAAACAAATGTCTGTTTGATGATTTAAATTATTAGCCCGGCTTCCTATGAAGCTATACCGCCGTGAATAATTCGGTTTTATGGTATTTGTTTGCGTTTTATTAACTAAAAGCCCGATTATGTGCACTTGATAAATTGAAAACGTTAATAATTTGTTAATTTTTTATTATTTATCAAGAATTGGTATTCTAGCACAGAAATCAAAAGCTCTTTTCTTGATAAATTATCAAGATTGAAAATGCTATTGGCAAATTGAAATTTCATGTGAATTGTATAAATTTTGTATATTAATAAATTTGTTTCTAACAATTAAATACTTCATGAGCCGGCATTTGGACCTACGACACACGGAATTATAGTCGACATCTCTACCTACTGGGCTACGGCAGTCAAAAGCTTTTTTTTGTTTTTAGGACAGGGGGTTAAAATAAAGGACTGTCCTTTAAAATAAAGGACGGATGGTCACCGTAGCTATAACTTCTATCAAAATGTAAATTACTGTTGTTTTTCCACAAAAAATTTCATTAATAATAACGGCCTCAAGCTCAATCAAATTGTTGAATATAATTGTTATAAGACCATAAATAACAACAAGTAAGAAAGTCTAAGTTCGGGCGGAGCCGAACATTAAATACCCGGCGCACGTATTAAATATATGTTTTTCACCTTAGTAACCGTTATATGGGAAGTAGGCGTGGTTATTGTCCGATTTTAAAAATTTTCGGCCGTTTAGTATGTTTTGCGAAGGCTGTGCTAAGCTTGGGAGAAATTGGTGCTGCAGTTACCACGATATATACATACATGTAACCATAAGTGGGCGTGGCTACGCCCATTTTCCAAAAATTTACAATATTCTTATTTTTCGTCTTAAACTTATTGTAAATATTAATTTTGAGTGAATAATCTCCAGTAGTTACTAAAATATCGCAGTTCTCGTATTTCTGAAAATTACCGTTATATGGGAAGTGGGCGTGGTTACAGTCCGATTTCGCCCATTTACAATACCAACCTACCTTGGATAAATGGAAACCTACATACAAAATTTCGTTGAGATATCTCAATTTTTGCTCGAGTTATCATGTACACGGACGGACGGACAGACGGACAGACGAACAGACGGACGGACAGACAGACATGGCTTAATCGATTTCTCTTTTCATTCTGAGCATTTATGTATACATTTGTCTATATCTATCTCGATTCGTTTTGGCTGTTACAAACAACCGTTATGTGAACAAAATTAATATACCCTTGTGCACAAGTGCGCTCGGGTATAAAAAGAAACTAAAATGTCATATATAAAAAATTTCATAAAACGAAGCTTCAATGATAATATTTATAAATTACTTAAAAACTTTACTAAAAGTTAAATAAAAATGTATGTATGTATAGTGCCGCACTAAATTATTGTCACAAGGAATTTTTCACAATGCACGCAACATTTTTTATTTAAAATTTTCGGCGAGTTTTTTTATAAAAATATTGTTTATACTACAACAAAAAACATAAAAAATATATCTCATGCAAAACTCAGGAAAATTCCATGAATGTGTCTACACCTTGTAATTTTAGTATAACAATGTGCCAGTTTGAAGTTAGTAAAAAATCGTATAGACCTTTGGGAATTTCTTCTCAGGTAGTTTCTGCCAAACAAAAAGAAATATCGGACATACTTTGAACATACTTTATAATTTGTACTTTTACTTTACGTCGTATAGTGGCAATTAGTAAATAGAATATGTAAAATGTAAACCAGGACATGTTGCGTCCCGGCAGGTATTGTACCGGGACCAGAACATAGCTCTTAAACCGGGACAGTCCCGCAGAAAACGGGACGGTTGGCAACCATGCTCTTGGAGTATTCTTTTATTGCTCACTTGGGAGATCTCCCTTTTGGCTCCTAAGTGAGTAATAAAGGAGTACAAAATCGACAAATATTGCTTATTGCTCCGAAATCATGCCTCTGGGAGTATTCTTTTGTTGCTCACTTATTAAGGAGATATCCTATTTGACTCCTAAACGAGTTACAAACGAGGTCAAAACCTACAAATCTCTCGTATTGCTCCGAAATCAGGTCAAAGGTAGTACTCTTTTATTCCTCACATTGGGAGATCTCCCTTCAAGTTCTAGTGGATATTTATGTAGTATTTATTACATAATACGTACTTGCTTGGCATTTTATTTTTATTAGTAAGAAAAATATTGAATGTGCATACGAACATACATATTTTTACATACAAACATACATACCAAAAAATTTCATTTGGTTTGAAACCAAGCTCTAAAGAAATGAACAAAGTTAATCAGATTTCAATTAATTTTTTTTTTAGTAAACAGTAATTACTCAGGAACTGATTAATCAGAAACTGATAAATCAAATTATTTGAATAATCAGGATTATGATTAGTTAAAAAAACTGATTAACCGACTTGTGCGATTAGATAGTTTTCACAAATAATTCTTTACTGCAAACATTTGGTTCGAATTGAACGCTTTTAAAATTCTCGGATTGAAAAACAATTTGTTTTATCTTTGGAGCTAGAGAGCACAAGCGCAACCACTTTGAGCAAATAAAAAAAACGAGCTAATTAAAAGTGTCTGTCATATGACAACGAGATATTCAACAAAAATAATTAAAATTCGTTCGCAAATGATTCTAATTCATTCATTCTTCTATTAGTTGCGTTCCAAGCGCTCACGATATTCACGACTTTCAGGTTTTTTTTTTGCACGAAAGCGTTCCAGGTGCCAAAAACCTTTACGTCAAACCACTTTTGTGTGAGAGTAACTTGCACTCTCTCTCAGTCAGAAGTTGCAGATTTTAGTCCGAAGTTTTTCTTCCTGAAAGTTCAGGAAAAGTGTCAAACGATAGGCAGGGTTGCATTTGTAAACAAAAACAGAAAGGAAAGAACATTAAGCGCCACGGAGACAATCAAATAAATACGTCAAGCATTGCATATGTGTGAGGTTGGATCGTGTCTTGCCCGCAAACGTTAAAATAAACGTGTCAATTCAACAAACAATTTCTTTTTCTTGTCCGCGCACTTGCTCACCACGACGATCAGAAGGCGCTTGTTTTTTGTCAAGCATAATGCGAAAAGGTTGATAAAGACCATGGCGCTTTACATCCAAAAAAAATGGAAGTACATAGTTACCGGAAAAGTGGTTTTTTCGCGTTCCAGGTGACTTTTACTGTTTCGCTCTCGCTCCTCTC
>NW_023459770.1:46792-49475 GCF_013731165.1 Rhagoletis pomonella | reverse complement strand
TATGTAGTCCAAAAAGTTTAAAATTAAAACCGAAATTTTTAACCGTGCAGATGCATTGTCTAGAATTGGTGAGATAACTGCAATCAGTTATCAATACATCGCGAAAGCTCAGAAGGCAGATGATGAATTGCAGTCGCTATTACATAATCCAAAAGGACTTCAGTTAAAACTTTTCAAAATTCCCGAATCGGAAGTAGAGATATTCTGTGATGTGTCAACTCAACGTGTAAGACCTTACATACCACTGGAATTTAGGAGAAAAATTTTTGAAAGTCTGCATAGTTTGTCGCATCCTGGTAGAAAAGCAACACAGCGTTTGTTGACCCAAAGGTTTATATGACCCTCTATTAATAAGGACTGTAATCAATGGGTAAAGTTTTGTTTAAAATGCCAAGCAACATAAATTAATCGACATACCAAGTCGCCTCATGGTACTTTTATAGCGCCAACACAACGATTTTTTAATGTACATTTGGATATAGTTGGACCTTTACCTCCTTCTGAGGGCAAGAGATATCTTTTTACTATGGTAGATCGTTTCACTCGCTGGATGGAAGTAATACCACTTAGTACAATTACTGCAGAGGAAATCGGTCGAGCATTTTATGACAATTGGGTTTCTCGTTTTGGCTGCCCAAGTACTATTCACACGGATAGAGGTGGGCAATTCACATCCAACGTGTTTTGCAATTTGGCAAAATTAATAGGTTCGAAGCTTTATCATACCACGTCTTTTAAACTTTAAAACTAACTTTAAAAGCAGCTATAATTTCACATGAAAACTCGCAATGGACGAAGGTCCTGTCAACAGTGTTGATGGGATTGCGTGCTTCATTTAAAGAGGATATTCAAGCATCAGCAGCTGAGCTCGTTTACGGTGAAACAATTCATTTGCCTGGCGAATTTTTTTACCGAGGTTATTTGTGAACGTCTAGATACGCAAGGAGAAGTTTTAAGTAATTTACGACGTTTCATGGCAGAAATGAAACCTATTCCAGCAAGTAATCACTCCAAACTCAAGCCTTTTGTTCATAAGAATTTAGAAGATTGCAGGCATGTGTGCGTACGATCCGAACTTAAAAAAGGATTAGATTTTAAATATTCAGGACCTTTCAAGGTTGTCGAGCGGAACACAATTTCCATCGATAGATTGAAACCAGTTTTTTTGGAATCAATAATGTCATTGAGTAACTCAGATATTTCCAGTTTATTACCGGTTAATGCAAACACAAATTTTAAGACTGTTTCGTTTAAACTATGTTAAACTAGGAAGGATGTAATGTGGGATACACTCTCAATAATTTTCACTTTATTTAAATGAAAATTTGTTGAAGACTTACCTTTGTAAACTTTGTTTGTTATCAAGAAAAAATATTTTATTATTAAAATTTCTTTCTTAAAAGATACAATCCTCTTTTCAATTAAATATACTAAAGTGTGCGTTAAAGCGAGTAAGAAATATGGCAGTTTTTATGAAAGTAGGCTTTGACGAAAAATGTCACATTTGATACAAATTTTAGAGTATAAATATTTTTTTATAATTTTATAGACATTTCAAATTTCATTTTATGTTCCCGTTGCCGTTGCCGTTGACTTTTTATCATTATTTTTAAGGTATGTACATAAATATGTAAATTACTTAATTTGTGCATTTTAATTGATTTTCTCGTTATTACAGATTTGCAACAATTAAAATTACCATCGCCACCACTATCTTTAACGCCGTCACCAGCTGATATCGCACTCATCATCAATCAACACCTCCTCCATCACCTTTAATGCCACCACCAACATCGTACCATCACCTTCAACACCCGTACCAGAAGTATCGCCACCATCATCATTCAACACCGGCACCAGCAAACTCGCACCATCAACATTCCACGCCTCTACCAGCAAAATCACCTTCAACATTAGCCACTATTACTTTAAGGCCACCACCAAAATCACCTTCAACGCCTGCACCAGCAATGTTATACACATCCACATCAATGGTCCTGTGCAATAATGACACAATTCAAAATTCAAAAAATAAAAACTGTTACTACTGTTAAGTGGTCTAATCCATTTCCAACCTTAACTAAAGTAAGCAGTAAGGATTTCTAAAGTAAGTACTAAAAACTCACTTTCACTCTGCACATAAACAAAACTATTGCTGATTCTTTTGCCATGCTGGCATTCGTTAGGCGTCATTCTTCCGAGTTCACTGACCCTTATACTATTAAGATGCTATATACTGCGTTTGTGCGATCCAAATTGGAATACGCTGCCTTTATTTGGAGACCGAGTCACGCAGTTCATATTAATCGTTTGGAAAAGGTGCAGAAGGTATTTATACGCTTTGCCTTACGTTCCTTGAATTTTACTGAACCATTGCCATCTTATGTCTCCCGTTGTCGGCTAATTAGTTTACCTACTCTGCACAATCGGAGAACTTGTCATGCTATCGCGTTTTTATTGAGTATTGTCTCGGGAAAAATTGATTGTGCGTCCCTACTTGAGAGAATCCATTTTTATGTTCCGAGTCGTCGCTTTGATGTCTTCAAGGTTGGGTTAAGCAGAACGGCTTATGGTGCAAACGCGCCAATAAACAGAACCTTATCGGACTACAACTATTTCTCAAATTTGTTAGACATATACCCCGTTTATACGTTGCTTGAAAACGGTTTCAACGCATGCGTTT
>NW_023459770.1:34845-46692 GCF_013731165.1 Rhagoletis pomonella | reverse complement strand
CAGTTTTTATTTTTTAACGATTGCTACGCTGCTTTCAATGCAACAAACCGCAGTTTTCTTGCTAGTAAATTCACTTCAAAGATGGATACATTGACAAAAATGTACAAAAGCATGAATTGCAAAGCGGTTTTTCTCGAAAAGTTATGTTTGAGTTTTATGAACATTTATTTCGAGAAAATATGCCATATGCATATAACCTAAGCAAATACCTTTTCTTAAAATCTCAGACCTTTTACTCGATTTGATCAAATAAATTTAAGTGAAAGTTATGAAATTTTAAGTAAAAGCAATTGCTTAGTTTTTATGCATACGGACCAATGTGTTGAATGATGATTTTTCACTGCAATACTCGTGTTACATGTAAATAATGGGGCTCATTCATGGTCAAAATAAAGTTGACACTAAAGTTAGTTACAGCTTTTTCACATCATTTTCAGTGGAATAGGTATCTGTGAAAAAAGCTGCAACTAACTTTCTTCCTATTAGGCATGCGCATATGGATGCTTGTAGTACACACAGATGCGAACAACTAATTAGCAACGAAATTCAAAATGATATTGTTTGCACTTGCACTTATACTATAATTGAATGGACTATTTAATATTCTAATTAAAAATTTGGATGACCATTTCTTGAAGTTTGATTCGTTTTTTTGCAATTTGTGCAAGCTTTTAAACTTTTATTATTGTGGTTCTTGTTACAGATTGAATTATATTTTAAATTAAAATCATTAAAAATAAATAAACATAATTTGCAATCAATATCATATTGAATTTCGTTGCTAATTAGTTGATCGCATCTGAATGTATATATGTATGTACATACTTACATATGTACATATGTACCCAATACACATACTCCAAAATCATTTATTGATAACGTTCTTGCACATGCACATAATATTACATATGTATATGTATGTACATACATACTAACTTTCTTCTTATTTGGGGCTGACAAACTTTAACTTAAGAGTCGACTTTATTTCGTCTACTAATATGCCCCAATAGTTTTGGAGTCAAATGAAAATGCATTTTCTACGCATACGTATGTACATGCTCCATTAATTGATAACGTTTTTGCATGCATATATATGTATGTGCATATTACTGCCAAAAAAACTACCCTGCAAGACAGCTGAGCATCAAATAAGTGCTCATTTTATCATTATCACTAATTACAAAAGTGCTTATTAAAATACTCATTTTTGTTCAGGCGATGGGATAAAACTGAGCACTTTCCCCTTGTTGGTGTAATATTTTACCTCTTCTTACTAATAGAAAACTTTGATTAATGAAAAATATATCTGCTCTGCTCTATCAACTACCACACTGCTTATTTTCGTTTTTATAAACACATCAGGGCTAATGAATAAAGTACTCATTGTTGTCATTCGCAAGTCCTCAGTGCTAATAAACAAACTACTCATTGTTGTCGTTATAAACTCCTCAGCACTAATAATCAAACTACTCATTTTTGTCGTTATAAACTCCTCATCACTAATAATCAAACTACTCATTTTTGTCGTTATAAACTCCTCAGTACAGGAAAAAACAAATAAGTAGAAAACCAAAATTTTTACTTTTAAAAATGAATTTGTTTATTTAAAAAACGTTTATTAATACAAAACTCTTATAGTACATATGTATAAACAAATAACATACTTTGCACATATCTATGGTCCTGTGCAATAATGACACAATTCAAAATTCAATAAATAAAACCCTTACTACTGTTAAGTGGCTCATATATCTAATCCATGTCGAATCCATGTCTAATATTTATTTATTTATTTATTTAATTATTTATGTCTAATAACAGAATGTTCTAACAGACACTAAGAGTATAATTAAATATAACAAATCAGTCTTAATATTATTTAATATTACTACTTAAAAGTTGCGTTTATAAGGTTACAAGAAATACAGATATTGGGCAGATAATATTGACCGGACATAAGGTAATTTTCCAAATATAATGCGGTTTTACTAGGATTGGTAAAATCTATGTCTAACAAATTTGAGAAGTAGTTGTAGTCCGATAAGGTTCTGTTTATTGGCGCGTTTGCACCATAGGCCGTTCTGCTTAACCCAACCTTGAAGACATCAAAGCGACGACTCGGAACATAAAAATGGATTCTCTCAAGTAGGGACGCACAATCAATTTTTCCCGAGACAATACTCAATAAAAACGCGATAGCATGACAAGTTCTCCGATTGTGCAGAGTAGGTAAACTAATTAGCCGACAACGGGAGACATAAGATGGCAATGGTTCAGTAAAATTCAAGGAACGTAAGGCAAAGCGTATAAATACCTTCCGCACCTTTTCCAAACGATTGATATGAACTGCGTGACTCGGTCTCCAAATAAAGGCAGCGTATTCCAATTTGGAACGCACAAACGCAGTATATAGCATCTTAATAGTGTAAGGGTCAGTGAACTCGGAAGAATGACGCCTAACGAATGCCAGCATGGCAAAAGAATCAGCAATAGTTTTGTTTATGTGCAGAGTGAAAGTGAGTTTTTAGTACTTACTTTAGCAATCCTTACTGCTTACTTTAGTTAAGGTTGGAAATGGATTAGACCACTTAACAGTAGTAACAGTTTTTATTTTTTGAATTTTGAATTGTGTCATTATTGCACAGGACCATTGATGTGGATGTGTATAACATTGCTGGTGCAGGCGTTGAAGGTGATTTTGGTGGTGGCCTTAAAGTAATAGTGGCGATGTTGACGGTGATTTTGCTGGTGCCGGTGTTGAATAATGATGGTGGCGATACTTCTGGTACGGGTGTTGAAGGTGATGGTACGATGTTGGTGGTGGCATTAAAGGTGATGGAGGAGGTGTTGATTGATGATGAGTGCGATATCAGCTGGTGACGGCGTTAAAGATTGTGGTGGCGATGGTAATTTTAATAGTTGCAAATCTGTAATAACGAGAAAATCAATTAAAATGCACAAATTAAGTAATTTACATATTTATGTACATACCTTAAAAATAATGATAAAAAGTCAACGGCAACGGGAACATAAAATGAAATTTGAAATGTCTGTAAAATTATAAAAAAATATTTATACTCTAAAATTTGTATCAAATGTGACATTTTTCGTCAAAGCCTACTGTCATAAAAACTGGCATATTTCTTACTCGCTTTAACGCACACTTTAGTATATTTAATTGAAAAGATGATTGTATCTTTTAAGAAAGAAATTTTAATAATAAAATATTTTTTCTTGATAACAAACAAAGTTTACAAAGGTAAGTCTTCAACAAATTTTCATTTAAATAAAGTGAAAATTATTGAGAGTGTATCCCACATTACACCCTTCCTAGTTTAACATAGTTTAAACGAAACAGTTTTAAAATTTGTATTTGCATTAACCGGTAATTAACTGGAAATATCTGAGTTACTCAATGACATTATTGATTCCAAAAAAACTGGTTTCAATCTATCGATGGAAATTGTGTCTTCTTTTTGACCAATTTGAATTTTAAAATACTTAGAGTTCCGCTCGACAACCTTGAAAGGTCCTGAATATTTAAAATCTAATCCTTTTTTAAGTTCGGATCGTACCCACACATGCGTGCAATCTTCTAAATCCTTATGAACAAAAGGCTTGAGTTTGGAGTGATTACTTGCTGGAATAGGTTTCATTTCTGCCATGAAACGTCGTAAATTACTTAAAACTTCTCCTTGCGTATCTAGACGTTCACAAATAACATCGTTAAAAAATTCACCGTAAACGAGCTCAGCTGCTGATGCTTGAATATCCTCTTTAAATGAAGCACGCAATCCCATCAACACTGTTGACAGGACCTTCGTCCATTGCGAGTTTTCATGTGAAATTATAGCTGCTTTTAAAGTTCGATGAAGGCGCTCTACCATTCCATTTGCTTGCGGGTGAAAAGACGTGGTATGATAAAGCTTCGAACCTATTAATTTTGCCAAATTGCAAAACACGTTGGATGTGAATTGCCTACCTCTATCCGTGTGAATAGTACTTGGGCAGCCAAAACGAGAAACCCAATTGTCATAAAATGCTCGACAGATTTCCTCTGCAGTAATTGTACTAAGTGGTATTATTTCCATCCAGCGAGTGAAACGATCTACCATAGTAAAAAGATATCTCTTACCCTCAGAAGGAGGTAAAGGTCCAACTATATCCAAATGTACATTAAAAAATCGTTGTGTTGGCGCTATAAAAGTACCATGAGGCGACTTGGTATGTCGATTAATTTTTGTTGCTTGACATTTTAAACAAAACTTTACCCATTGATTACAGTCCTTATTAATAGAGGGCCATATAAACCTTTGGGTCAACAAACGCTGTGTTGCTTTTCTACCAGGATGCGACAAACTATGCAGATTTTCAAACATTTTTCTCCTAAATTCCAGTGGTATGTAAGGTCTTACACGTTGAGTTGACACATCACAGAATATCTCTACTTCCGATTCGGGAATTTTGAAAAGTTTTAACTGAAGTCCTTTTGGATTGTGTAATAGCGACTGCAATTCATCATCTGCCTTCTGAGCTTTCGCGATGTATTGATAATTGATTGCAGTTATCTCACCAATTCTAGACAATGCATCTGCCACAACATTGTCCTTGCCAGAAATATGACGCACATCTGTAGTAAACTGTGCAATGAAATCCAAATGACGAAACTGGCGCTGGGTTGCATTTTCAGACTTCTTTTGCTTATACGCATAAGTCAATGGCTTATGATCCGTATATAAAATGAAATTTCTAGCTTCCAACATATGACGAAAATATTTAATCCCACAATATGCTGACAACAATTATCTATCATAAGTGCTGTAGTTGCATTCAGCACGTGATAATTTCCTTGAGAAAAAACCAAGAGGTCTCCAATCTTGGCATTCTTTCTGCTCCAAGACTGCTCCAATAGCGGTATTTGAGGCATCGACCTTAAGACAAATTTCTCCTTTCGGATTAGGATGCACTAATATTACTGCATTTGCAATGCTGTGCTTGCAATGTTCGAATGCATCATTTAACTCCTTGGTCCAGTAAATTTTTGTCTTATCATTTTTTATTGCACCTTTTGTCAAATCATTGAGCTTTGCTTGAATTTCTGCCCCCGCAGGTAAAAATTTTCGATAAAAATAAATCATTGCCAGAAAACGACGAAGTTCACTTATATCCTCAGGCCTCTTGTATAAGAGTATTGCATCAACTTTTGACTTCATAGGAGAAATGCCTTCGCTGCTTATTTCAAAACCTAGAAATTCGATTTTGGCCACTCCAAATACACATTTATCAGGATTGATAATAATTCCAAATTCTTTGAAACGTTGAAGTAATATCTTAATATGTTCCAAATGCTCATTAACATTTGTTGAAGCGATTAGTACATCGTCAATGTAGACAAAAACAAAATCTAAAGTTCGACAAACTTCGTTCATATATCGTTGAAAAGTTTGTGCAGCATTTCGAAGACCAAACGGCATTTTAAGAAATTCGAATAGTCCGAATGGCGTTATAATAGCCGTTTTTTGTACATCTTCTGGATGCATACGAATTTGATGATATGCACGCACCAGATCAAGCTTTGAAAAAATTCGTTTTCAGTGGAGATTATGATTAAAATCAGTTATAAACGGAATAGAATATTTGTCGGGCAAGGTTATCTTGTTTAAAAACCTGTAATCCCCGCAGGGCAGCCAATCCCCATTTTTCTTAGGGGCCATGTGCAATGGGTTAGCCCAAGCACTTTTAGAAGGTTGGATGATGCCTTGATTTAACATGAATTGGAATTCTTTTTTCGCAATTGCCAAGCGCTTAGGATCTAATCTTCGAGCTTTCGCAGTAACAGGTTTTCCGAAAGTTTCAATGAAATGAAAAGCAAGAGTCTGATTTGGGTGTTTTAAAGAAGAGTTCATACTTATAACCTCAGGAAATTGTCTTAAAGTTTTCTGATATTCTGAATTGTCCTTCAGTATGTGCGAAACAGAAACGGATGCAATTCTCGTAAGCTTAGCTTTAGTGTCAATTCAGGTTGTGCCATCTACCAGAGTACCATTGCGTAAATCCGGAAGTAAATTGTGATGCTTAAGAAAATCAGACCCGATAATAGGACGTGTAACATCAGCAACAACAAAAATCCAATTGAATGAACGTCTTAAACCAAAGTTTAATTCTAAAAACTTCATACCATGCGTTTTGATTTCAGTGCCGTTGACAGCTTAAAGTTTCAATGGACACCTAGTTGCCTCTGCCGACCAAAATCAAAATTAATAATGCAATTTTTAAAATTACATGCGAAAATATCTCGGTTATCAGCAGAGAGTATACTTTCCAGTAGTGCTAGTTCTTCCAGATTATTTATTGGAAAATATTTTGCAACTGGTGCATTTTCTGATTCCTGCCGAACTAGTTGCTCCGTTACCACCTTTTGGGATTCTACCACCCGCTAAAATATATGCAAGTGTGCAGAACTGGAATCAGAAGAACTTTTTCATCAAATGGAATGCACATTTATTTGTATTCCACATCATCCAATGAAAATGCTTCTTCATGGCACGAAGGATTTCTGTCTGCCGTACATATGCCTAATGTGCAGGAGTCTACTGGTTCAATGAAAAAACTATTAAGGTTCAAACATTTTTTGCCAATTATAATTTTACTGTCGATTTTTTGAAATCTCTGAACTGAAAAGGTTTAATAGAACAATAATTGTTTGGATACTTATGTGATAGCATGAAATAGCTTAAATTATAGCTCTTTATGCACTCGTTTTTAACATTAAACCCCGAAAATGTGGGTGGAATAATAAGGTTTTCATGTTTTGCCGCATTGATACTCTGTTGTAATATTTGGGTTGGCTTTTTCACGTAATACTTTAAAATTTGGAGGTAATTTTCAAATGAATAGGCGGAGTAATTTGAAGGTATGCCCAACTCTTTAATATCATCTGGAATATGGAGTAAGCCATGTACATTGTAAGATACACTATTGTTTCCAAATATAACTGAAAATTGTTCTACAAATAATTTTAACATATCTCTTCCGACGTCAATGCTACAACTGTAATTTTTAGGACAGAATAATAGTCTGCAAGCACAATGTAAAAGAAGGAACTCGTAGTAAACTTCCTTAGGAACACTTTCTCTTAAAACAAAAATCCCGTAATAGAAGAGTAACATACGCAACTCGGTAGATTTTCAATTGGAGACTTCATCCAAACTTCTAGGTATTCTAACAAATTCTTTAATGGTATGTGAGGACAAAGCCATTAGTTTCATAGAAATATTAATTTTTGATTCCTTCTTTAGCATATAGTCCATTTCATTATTCATAATTCGTAAAATAAATTTCCGCATGACACCCAAATCAATAAGATGCATGACATCAAGTGGTACTTGAGATATCATGTTAATATTTATTTTTTTCTAAAGGAGACATGTATTTACGAAACCTAAAGAATGTTTATTGGGATATTTTCTTTCCAAAAAAATGAACGTTGGAGATAAGTGTTCCGACCTCCGCATTATAGATTAATACACCGTCATTTTTTTTGCCTATTTGAGTGCATTGGGACAACTGTGCCGCGATGTATGGCCTGGTATTCCACAAAGAATATATTTTGCCGGCGCATCGGAAATAAAAACTCTAATTTTGAAACTAATGAGTCTACCATTAGCATTAATTCAAGTAAATATTGGTCAAACACAGCAAATACGGAAATATTAGGTGTATTGACGATCCGATTTAAGATCGGCCATAATTGCGTCCTGGAAGTGTGGTATAAAGGCAACCCGTCAATATTAACGTCTACAATAAAGGCGTCACAATCATTTAATTTATCAGAAAGTTTACTAAATTGCGCTTTAAAACCGATGTTATTCCATTACGAATAGCCCACATTTTAAGTTTTTCACGACGGGTATGGCTGTTGAGCAACCTGGTGCATCACCACTCTCTTCTTCTGCAATTTGTTCACTTCTAGCAAGTGTAAAGTAAAGATTTTCCGTCATTCTAATAGTTTTTTCATCTTTTTTACTGAACATTGGGAAACCGTATTCTTACAAAAATTTATTGCAAATTATTTAATATTTAACGCTTAACTCAATTACCATAACATAAAATCCATTAAACGAGATATAATTTGTGAGTCTTGAAAATTCCAAGCAAAGGTCGGTGGCGCCTGTTAAAATAAACCATTTAAATAAATTAGCTTTTGTCATAAAATCTTTCAAGTTTTGTGTACTGCCGTATGCGAGTGTAAAACACAAACTCGTTAGCCAAGACTAGTTAAAAAAAAAAGTTTGAGAATCATAATTCATAAATAAACGATGTTACAAATTCTTAAAAAAAATGACTTTTTTATAAATATTTTCAAGTTTTGTGTCTGCATCCAATCGTAACCGCAAGAGATGAGTAGAGACTAATTGATGTCCAATAATACCCATTTGAGACTAGCTACGACTAATTAATACCCAATTGTGTCCGATTGGGACTAATCCCGGAATACTCTCTTTCGAGACTAGTCGCACAATTTTTTCCAGGGTAAATAAACACCCAGTAGAAATCTTAAGCATACAATATCGCTGTTGGTGGCATGAGCTTGCTGCTGCGTATACATGCCAGTATAAATGAACCTTCATTTCCATTTAATACGCCTGGTTTCTCAGAGCGTATGCGTACCTTAATCATAAACTTGTACTACAGTATTAAAGCATTCTTACAAGATCCCCATATGTAAACGCTACTTTTCTGATACATTTTAATATACGGGGACATACAAACAAGTAGCACTTACATATGCAAATGCATATCTTGTAAAAGCCCGTTTGTGCTGAAAATAGTATCGCACAATACGTCCGTTCACTAAAATTTTTGTATAGGACTGAAAATATTACAAAAATTCCACTTCAAATTTATCAGGAAATGTACTTAAAACAACGACAACGTACATTCGCTGGCAATTCGCTAGAATTTGAATTTATTCGTGGAAATTCATGAATACGCATGAATTGTACACACTAATTCACTCATATAGCAAGCATCCTTCAAGAATGCATACAACCGATTTCTACTGGGTTGAGAAGGTAGCTTACTGCCAATACATATGTAAGTATTACCAATGTTTATGAGATCTGGTCATTTTACAAAGATATTTTCATTGCGAATGAACAAAAATTTACATTTTAATATTTTTAATGTTACTCATACGCCATGTACGATTATGTAAGTTATACTTTTCGGGTTCCGAATAAATAATAACACTACCTACTATGTAGGTTTGATATCTATTTTGATCGTAACTTTATTTGCTCCGCATATGCGGTAGTAACGAGCTAAGAGCCTGGCAAAAGACTGAATATTAGAATTAAGACAAAGCTTACTCTACCCTACTTAATCCCAACTGTAGCAGAGGCTGTAGTAGTTGCTATCTTTGGTGTTGTTGTTGTTCCAGCGACTGTAGTTTTAGGTGGATCCCCAATTCGCTATTGCTAGTGCTTTCGTTGTTGTTGTGGTTGCAGCGACTGCAGTTGCAGGTGGATCGCTACTCCGTTACTGCCGTTGTTTTCATTTTTGTCACGCGCATATTTGCCGACATAGCGTCAGCATTTTACATGAGAACGGAATGTTTCCCATGAGCGCTTTAGCTGGTGTTATTTTTCATTTTTGTTACGCGCACATTTGAAGACATACCGTCAGCATTTTACATGAGAAAAGATGTTTCTCATGAGCGCGTTAGCAGGTGTTAACTTGTACGAGTACGGCCATATACGGTATGGCGTATGAGTAACATTATTTCCCGCTTCTATTTCATACTAAAATTACTACATATTTTCATTTGATTATTCAAAAGTGGTTTATTATCCACCGATTTTCATCATACTTAAGTAGTTAAATTGTTTGGCAATGGATACGGCTCTAACGCAAATAAAAAAAAATACAAAAAGGTGTTAGCTTTTTAATTTTTTCCATGATAAAGTTTGATTTTTTTTTTTCATAATTCAAATATCTTGGGAAAATAACCACATCTGGAAAAGCGGTATACATTCCCATCATCTACGACCCGAAATTAAGTTTACGTGTCTCGGTGTTTTTTGTGTCATTTCAAAGCTTGGGATTTTGTCTACAGTGTTATCGTTGAAGGGATTGGAGGGTATACTCCAAGTAGCCATACTACTTATTAAGATCCATTATAGTAATTTCGAGCAAAATAAGGAACAGCAGTATTGCTAAGTTGATTCTAGGTACAACTTGAAATAACCTTACTTTGGCATTGCGCTGCAGTGATGAAAAAATCGTTCAACTCCTGCTGTAGAAAATCTGAAAACAAAATAAAGTGGTTTATTTAAAACTGATGTTGTGTGCCCTTAAGTTGCGACACTTCAGTTAATCCTTGCTTAATTTCATGATAAATATCCATAATGATATATGTATATACATATGTATGTATTTCTTCTACCCCATTTCTTCTTCATACTGAGGATGTTAACGTTACTTATACTAATGCTATCCATTGAGCTTCTTTTAAAATATAGTTCCTAGGTATTAAAGCAACAAAATAAATATTGTTCCGTTTAGGATAAATAGCTGCTGGCAAAGATTACGATGAGAGGATGCGAACTCAGCAAATGAATAAAAACTAAACGAATCGTTTTGTTGCAGCTTATCGCTGCTCTTTTATTCAATGATATAAATGACTAAAACCTTTGCAAGCTAAGAAGTAGAAACTAATGAAGTGGGTTTGAGTTTACCCATTTCGTTACTCGAAAAATTTAACCTGAACAAAATTTCATTTGTTATGCATAAGACCCGACTACTTAAATTAGCCAATCCAATAACTAAAGTTCCGCCACATTTTCTGTATATTATTTTACATATTTGTATTGGTCCTATAGGGTCTGGTATTAAAATTAACCTTCTTTGTTAAGACAGAGAAGGTTTTGCCGTTCAAGTGGCCGAAATGTTTGTAGGCATCCGTGAGGTTGTCGAAATGTGTGTAGGTAGCCGTTAGGTTGCCGAAATGCTTGAGAAATAAAAATCAGGATATTTAGGAAGTTCACAAGGTGTTGTATACTGTCGACACCTTGTGAACCACCCAATTGGCTTGTCACTTGTATTCTAATTTTATTGAACAAACTTAAAGTTATTTATACACAAATTATTTTCAAAGCCACTTTCATAACTCCACTTCTTTTCTAGTGATTTATGATTCAGCATTCTAAATTTGCAAGCAACCAATCAAAGCGCAGTGCATAACTTGTCGTCGAAGTATTCCGCTTGTACAGTGGCGCCGTCGCCTCAAAGCAGCGAGCAAAGCACTAGGCTGCTTTGTTTAGAATGTTGAATTGCTTAGTGAGCGATAATGGAATGTGTGTCAACGAGTAATGCTAATGCATTTTGCCGTGATTCACTACACCCTTACCCTCAAGCGAAAAATTACTTCTGTGGAATAGTGAAATAATTTTCTAAGATAATGGAGATATAAAAATGCTGTACATGCGTATTTCTATGTGGATATAAAATTACTTGCAAAATCCTAAGTATATTTTTATAGATCAGTATGTAATTCCTTATGTTTACTATTACCCCTGTGATGGTGTTTACTCCTCTTGTATTTACAATTTAATATGGACCATGGTATGGACTTTGGTTTTTCTTTCTATTTTCTACTCTTGCATAAACTAAGTCTCCTATTTCAAAATGGTTTATGTTTACAGTATTGACGAATTTTTTGTCATTCGTTTACTCTTTACAATATTTATTATATTTCTGGCATTTTTTATTGAAGTTTAGAGTCTAATTTTCAATTCATTAGCATAATTGTCTATGTCATAAATTTTATTTTGTTGGTTTGTATCT
>NW_023459770.1:32958-34745 GCF_013731165.1 Rhagoletis pomonella | reverse complement strand
TAGCATAATTGTCTATGTCATAAATTTTATTTTGTTGGTTTGTATCTTCGCTTGGTAGAGGTGGAAGCTTACCGAATACTAATTCATACGGCAAATACAAAGTGTCTACGTATGGGGTCGTATTGTTTTTTAATTTAATATTGTGTTTTAATTTTATTTTGTTGGTTTGTATCTTCGCGTGGTAGAGTTGGAAGCTTACCGAATACTAATTCATACGGCAAATACAAAGTGTCTACGTATGGGGTCGTATTGTATGCGAAACTGTAATACGGTCCCATTCGTAATCTTCGGCAAATGAAAGTAAATACTCGTTAAGTGTAGTTTTAACGAAAATTTTCCATTTCGTACAAATGATGTCATCCGCATAACGGGCGTCACTTCTAACACTGCTTCTACTCTGGGTTAAATTACGACAAATTTGACTTTTTCAATTTTTTTTGTAAGACATACTTTATGTACATGTGGTAAACGGCGATTTGAATATCCCAGTAGACGGTATACTGGGTAAAGGCTAGGCAAGTCATTGTATTGTATCCATGTGGCTAGGTAACAAAAAAGTTGCGGTTCCGATTCTTCACGGAGCTGAAAGCTACACCTGCGTAATTTTACCCAGATGCCAAGTTATCAGACTTTTTAATTGAGGAAGTTCACCGGAGCCTCTGTTTGTGGAATCACAAGAGATTGATAACGGTGTCTTCAGATCAAGATGCTAGTTAGTACAAGCAACCCAATCGTCAATGTCATAAATACCCCAAGCGACATACAATACGTAAAGGACTGTAAAATCCGAACCGAAATATGATCGACTGCATTATTGGACATTTGTTTACATTTATCATTTAACGTATGCGGAATGAAATACGAAATGATGCAGTAAAAAGAAGCAGCTATACTTTAGGATGCAACAAATATTATATTCCCACTCACATAGATATTGTCGAAATTTCCAAGAAACATTTTTATAGAAAGGGCAAATGTCTTAACGATTGGCCTGTTGTATGTTTTCAGGCATAGTGCGGAGGGCTTTTTCAAAAGTATTATTTTGGGACTTTATTGTCCCAATGTGAGTTATTATTTTTTGTTTAGCTATTTAGATGATAATTAGTTCAGAGTTATATTTAGTGTCCTTTTATGGGTACCCAATGAAAAATATTTCCCTAATCCGAAATGAATGTGGTGCAAACAAGTTTTGGGAAAGCACTCATAGCCACTTTTCATTTTCCTTTTCAACGTTTAAAAAATCTTGGGTGGAGTGGTTTGCACATATATCACTATATCCTTGGCTATTGCATAGTCTCTAATGTTTTTTCGCTTACTTTGCACTTTATTGTCATTATACGCTGTGATTTTGCAGAGAGATCAAGCAATTTATGATTCTTGTTTCGGTCCCATTTCGCTGCTATGTGAAACATGTTTTTTCGCAGTCGTAGGTTTTCCTTCTAGTGTTTTCCTATTCTTTAAAGCCGACTTTTTCTTTGTATATAAAGATTTTTTTAAGTCTCATAGAGAAAAATGAAAAAGCACGTTACTTTTCGTGACATTTAGTTTCGGTATACAAAATTTACAAGCACATTTTGATAGTTCGTTCGCTTTCAAGGAAATTATTTCAGCGAGGAAATTTTTAGTAGAATGCTTGTTAAGATTGCGCAGTATATTTTGGTATACTTGGTTTGGCTCCTGTGTTTGCCAGATTTTTTTTTTAATCTGCCTAGAAATTGTCCGTATTTCATTCCGCATACATTAATTGAAATACAAAGGCTATTGTTAAAGAATTCTTAATAGGAATT
>NW_023459770.1:31310-32858 GCF_013731165.1 Rhagoletis pomonella | reverse complement strand
AATTCCTATTAAGAATTCTTTAACAATAGCCTTTGTATTTCAATTAACGTATGCGGAATGAAATACGGACAATTTCTAAGCAGATTTAAAAAAAAATTCTGGCAAACACAGGAGCCAAACTAAGTATACAAAAATATACTGCGCAATCTTAACAAGCATTCTACTAAAAATTTCCTCGCTGTATATTATAATGCTGAAATAATTTCCTTGAAAGCGAACGAACTATCAAAATGTGCTTGTAAATTTTGTACACCGAAACTAAATGTCACGAAAAGTAACGTGCTTTTTTCATTTTTCTCTATGAGACTTAAAAAAACTTTATATACAAAGAAAAAGTCGGCTTTAAAGAATAGGAAAACACTAGAAGGATAACCCACGACTGCGAAAAAACATGTTTCACATAGCAGCGAAATGGGACCGAACGAAGAATCATAAATTGTTTGATCTCTCTGCAAAATCACAGCGTATAATGACAATAAAGTGCAAAGTAAGCGAAAAAACATTAGAGACTATATAGTGATATATGTGCAAACCACTCCACCCAAGATTTTTTAAACGTTGAAAAGGAAAATTAAAAGTGGCTATGAGAGTGCTTTCCCAAAACTTGTTTGCACCACATTCATTTCGGATTAGGGAAATATTTTTCATTGGGTACCCATAAAAGGACACTAAATATAACTCTGAACTAATTATCATCTAAATAGCTAAACAAAAAATAATAACTCAAATTGGTACAATAAAGTCCCAAAATAATACTTTTAAAAAAGCCCTCCGCACTATGCCTGAAAACTTACAACAGGCCAATCGTTAAGACATTTGCCCTTTCTATAAAAATGTTTCTTGGAAATTTCGACAATATCTATGTGAGTGGGAATATAATATTTGTTGCATCCTAAAGTATAGCTGCTTCTTTTTACTGCATCATTTCGTATTTCATTCCGCATACGTTAAATGATAAATGTAAACAAATGTCCAATAATGCAGTCGATCATATTTCGGTTCGGATTTTTTACAGTCCTTTACGTATTGTATGTCGCTTGTGGTATTTATGACATTGACGATTGGGTTGCTTGTACTAACTAGCATCTTGATCTGAAGACACCGTTATCAATCTCTTGTGATTCCACAAACAGAGGCTCCGGTGAACTTCCTCAATTAAAAAGTCTGATAACTTGGCATCTGGGTAAAATTACGCAGGTGTAGCTTTCAGCTCCGTGAAGAATCGGAACCGCAACTTTTTTGTTACCTAGCCGCATGGAAATACAATTACTTGCCTAGCCTTTACCCAGTATACCGTCTACTGGGATATTCAAATCGCCGTTTACCACATGTACATAAAGTATGTTTTACAAAAAAAATTGAAAAAGTCAAATTTGTCGTAATTTCACCCAGAGTAGAAGCAGTGTTAGAAGTGACGCCCGTTATGCGGATGACATCATTTGTACGAAATGGAAAATTTTACACTTAACGAGTATTTACTTTCATTTGCCGAAGATTACGAATGGGACCGTATTACAGTTTCGCATACAATACGACCCCATACGTAGA
>NW_023459770.1:14889-31210 GCF_013731165.1 Rhagoletis pomonella | reverse complement strand
AACTGCAACGCGACATAAATAATTGCATCTCGTCGCTTCAGTGTCATCAGATTGATGTTTCAAATTGGGATGCAATATTCACATATTTGTGTTCGACAAAACTGCCAGAAACGACACTGGCACTATGGGAGCAAACCATAGAAAATAAAACTGAGATTTCCAAATGGGTAGATATGGATAAATTCCTATCCAATCGGTTTCAAACACTGGAAACCGTCACAGGTCTTAGGGGGCATATAGTTTCGAAACCTAAACCACCAAGCTCGCGGTATTCTGCAGAGACGCCTGCAATAAAGCTTGGCGCCTTTCAAGCCAGTGTAGCAAAGGCAACATGTAAAATGTGCAACAGCAATGCACACAAGCTATCAAAGTGCGACAGATTTTTGCGTCTAAAGCCGACGGAGCGAGTAGATTACGTGAAGAGCATTCGCAGTTGCTTGAATTGTCTATCTGCTGGGCACACAGTCTCAAGATGTACGAGCTCATTTAACTGCAGCACTTGTCATTCGAGACATCACAAGTTGCTCCATGTGCCAATTCAGTCAAAAGCGACAACTGATCCATCGGGTAGCGTGGAGTCTACTCCAAACCAGGCTCAATCAAGACGCGAATCTGGAAAAGGAAACATCAAATCGGTTACAAATGTAAATTCTTGTTACGCAAATACAAGTAAAGGAGTTTTGTTAGGAACAGCACGCGTAAACATACACTATAATGGTATACATTTTTCGGCTAGAGCGCTTATAGATTCTGGTTCTGAGTGCTCGTTCATTACTGAGAGACTCAAACGGAGAATCAACCTGCCATCAAAACGCTTGCATGCCCAATTTCGGGCATCAATAACTCTATATCTGCGCAGGTAAAAGAAGCGTGTGCTATTCAACTTCGGTCACCCACAGACCCGTTAATTAATATAGAAGCAATTGTGCTGGTTTTACCACAATTAACCGGGGATCTTCCGACTTGTCAGATAAGCGCAATGACGCGGCAATCGTTCCCAGACTTGGTCTTGGCGGACAAAAGATTCTTCGTCAATGAGCCAGTTGACCTGGTCTTAGGAGGAGATATTTACCCGCAAATAATTTTAAGCGGAATGAGGAAGAACGTATTAAATACGCTTCTCGCGCAAGAGACCGTGTTCGGTTGGATACGGACTGGTCGCGCGGATTCAGTCAGTCCAACTAACAATATCGTATCGTATTTTAACGAAGTCACGTTGGACAAGCAGCTAGCTGTATTTTGGGAGCTGGAGGATGTCCCAAAGAAAAAAGGCATCAACGAAGATGATAAATACTGCGAAGAGCTCTTCAAAGCAACTACAACACGAAATACCGATGGAAAATACATTGTGTCTCTACCTTTTAAACGGGATTTTCCGAAAAATGTGTGCTTAGGACCTTCGCTGAAAAGCGCATGCTCTCAGTTCTACCGGAACGAGACGCGACTAGCGAAAAAGCCTGTCCTTCAAACAGAATACAACCGGGTTGTATCGGAATACGAGACCCTAGCACATATGTCAAAAATTAACAAAAACATTTCACCAGATTCAACGGACTGCTATTTTTTACCTCACCACGCCGTTTTAAAGGAAGAAAGCACCACTACAAAGGTCAGGGTTGTATTCAACGCATCATGCCCAACCGCTAATGGCATGAGTTTGAATGATGTCCTCCTTCCAGGTCCTGTACTTCAAGCCGATTTAACGTTCCTCATACTCCGTTGGAGACTGTTCCAATACGTCTTCAACAGCGATATAGAGAAAATGTATCGGCAAATATTTGTAAATGAGAATCAAACGAAATATCAGCGCATAGCTTTTCGCACCTGCCCAAGAGAACCAATTAGCTTATACGAATTAAAAACGGTGACTTTTGGCATCAACTGTGCTCCTTATCTCGCAATAAGGACATTGCATGAACTAGCTGATGAGGTTGAGAGCTCGTTTCCAATCGCATCTGAAATTTTGCGAAAGTGTATGTACGTGGACGACGTACTTGCTGGAGGACACAGCATCGAAGTAGCGATTAAAGCTCGAGAAGAAATACTACAGGTACTGGATTCAGCAGGGTTCCCGTTAAGAAAGTGGACTTCGAACTCCAGTAAAATACTTGAAGGTATACCGAAATCTCATTTACTCACCGAAGATTTTCTAGAGTTTGAAGAGTCTAGTGCAGTAAAAGCACTTGGCATCAGATGGAATGCCAAATCTGACTACTTCTATTTCACAGCAAAACCAATAGAAAATCGTGACGTCATCACTAAAAGAGCGATACTTTCAGCTATCGCCAAACTGTTTGACCCGCTCGGTTGGCTCGCTCCAGTGATAATTGTCGCCAAGATCATTATGCAAAATATTTGGTTGGAGGGAACTGGTTGGGACGATCCCGTGTCTCCGACCACATTAGATCATTGGCAGGCATTTATGCACGACTACATGGACATTAATACCATTCGCATACCAAGATGGGTTCACTTTACGCAAACAGATGACGCCGAAATACATGGATTCAGCGACGCTTCGGAGAAAGCATACTCGGCGACTGTTTTCTTGAGAGTTAAGGCTGCGGAAAGAGTTGTGGTCAGCCTTCTAATGGCAAGAACCAAGGTAGCGCCCGTCAAAACAGTATGGTTACCCCGTTTAGAACTTTGCGGCGCAGTTTTTCTTTCGGAAACCTTAGAAGCGGTCGTCGAAAATCTGAGTCTTGGACATTTGAAAATAAATCTCTGGACAGATTCGACAATAGTTCTCGCATGGATCCGGAAACCACCGTGTTCGTGGTCAACTTTCGTTGCTCACCGAATAACAAAAATTGTAGACAAGGTGGGAACCGAAAATTGGCGTCATGTGGATTCGGCATCAAACCCAGCAGATCTGGCGAGTAGAGGACTTTCGGCGAGTGATCTAGTCAACAACTCCTTGTGGTGGCAGGGTCCTTCTTGGTTACAAGAAGACTATTCGAGATGGCCAGCACAAGAATCGGACTTTGACACAACCATTGAAGAAAAAAGGGTGCATGTTCATGCAACAACAAAAGTAAAAGACTTTCACGACATTCTCGATCGATTTTCTGATTTATCACGGGCTTTGAGAGTTATATCTTATATTATGAGATTCTATCAAAGAATCAATCCCAAAACGAAATCTTCCTTTAAAGCGGAGTCTCGTTCAATTTCGGCCAACGAAATTAAAACAACGACCCAACGCTTAATAACAATTTGTCAAAAAAAATATTACAGCGAAGAATATACAAGGTTAAAATCTGGAAAATCCATCGACGGAAAAAGTGAAATCCTGCCTCTTAACCCGTTCATCGACAAAGATGAGATTCTGAGGGCTGGTGGTCGTCTGAGCGCATCTTGCGATCTGTCCTACAATGAACGTCATCCTATCATTCTTCCGTATGGTTGTAGGTTGTCCCGTCTCTTTGCCCAGTTTATCCATAAAATTTCCGTGCACGGAGAAAACCAGCTGATGCTGCGACTCATCCGATCGCAGTATTGGATTCCCAGGGTGAAAAACTTGATAGGGTCCATCATACATAACTGCAAGGTCTGCACAATCCACAAGAAACGGTCGCAAACTCAACTTATGGGAATCCTTCCCAAAGAACGCACAACCTTTTCTCGTGCATTCACAAACACGGGGGTCGATTTTGCCGGCCCGTTCGACATCAAGTCCTACCGGGGCAGAGGATGTCGCATGTCAAAAGGCTACGTGTGCCTTTTCGTCTGCTTCTCGACGAAAGCCATTCACCTTGAAGCTACCAGCGACCTTAGCACCGCGTCCTTTCTAGCCGCTTTCCCAAGATTTGTTGCTAGACGAGGATGTCCAAAAAATGTTTACTCCGACAATGGTACTAACTTTGTCGGAGCCTCACGATCTTTACGAGCGGAATTCAAAGCATTTTTAGCTGAGGCACGCAATAGTACCCTCACTAAATACAGCCACCAAACCTTAGAGCGGCATTTCATACCCGCTGCGGCCCCTCACATGGGCGGTTTGTGGGAAGCTGGGGTGAAAAGTTTCAAAACCCACTTTAAAAAGGTTGCGTCCGACCACAAATACACTTTTGAAGAGTTCAGCACACTCTTATGCCGTATTGAGTCTTGTCTCAACTCACGACCACTAAGCCCCTCTTCAAACGAACCGTCTGACCTGGAGCCGCTTACCACAGGTCATTTCCTAGTCGGCGGGCATCTTCTTGCCCCACCCGAAATCGATGTAAACGAAAGTCCTGCCTCAATCGTAAATCGATGGCAGAAACTGAAGGCCCTACACCAGAAATGCAGAAACGCATCAAGTGGAAACATCCACAAACCAACTTAAAGCTAGGAGACCTTGTCGTCGTTAAAGAGGAAAACCTGTCACCAAACGAATGGAGATTGGGGAGAATAAACAAGCTACACCCAGGTTCCGACAACCGAGTAAGAGTAGTCGACATAGAAACAGCTAAGGGAGAAATCAGAAGGCCAATTGCAAAATTGGTCCCACTTCCGCCCTACAATGAGAACAGCACAACCTCGCAGTAAACTTCTTACCTACTCTTCATTCCACTTCACAAAAGAAACCCACCTATTCCACTTCTCTTCACCCTGCATCATCCCAAATCTCAAAGCGCATGGTTAAACATGCGTACCTACCGAAGTTATTTCATTATAGCATAAGCATCATTACAAGTGGCGATTATATCAGTGAGATATATTAACACAAAAAAAAAGGTGATGGTTCTTACCCAGGAGCTCTGGGTCGATCTGGTAACACGGAACCGACCATCTCGGATCTTTTAGCAGGTGATCAAAGTCATACGTTCAAAATTTATAGAGAGGGCGAAATTGGTTATAATTCTCTTAGTCCAAATTCACTGATTAGAACTGCAATGTATAAGAAGAGAGGAAATATGTACGCCCGAAATATGTATGTGTATATAGGTAGTATAGGTGGAGTATTTTCATATTTTCCTCGTAGTTATGCTTGTGTATATAAACCAAAGTTCCCGAAATCTTAATAAAACCTTTAATCATTTCGGTAGAGATTTTTTGGTTCATCGCTTAACTTCAAAAAGGGTTATATGCACTCGTGAAGAGGTGCCTGTACGAAAAGTAAATAGGATTCTGACGAAATTCTTCACATAGCAGCATTATTTTCATTGCTTTTAGAAAATTCGGCGCAGAATCGGATGAGACCTTTCTTTGCGAATTCCTTAAAATGCCTCTACAATTCAGAATACTCGAAAAAAAATGGTTTGCGGGGGTATGTATGCAAACGAAAACACAATAAATAACTACATAGCTGCGTATTCGCATGCTCGAGCCAGCAGCAATCTTTACACGAGAATTACTAGCATTTTTTATCATGCCTTTTTTGATATAACAGCAGAGAACGTATAGTTATGAGAAGATGCAAATTTTTGTATCGTAAAAACGAAAGTCTGAAACGTTTCAACGATGGGTTTTCACCGCGGTTATTTAACATTTCAAATTGACTTTACAGAGTGGTGTGCAGGAAAAATGTTGTCAACAGTATTGTGCAGACAGTATTATGCAGAAAATATGTTAAAACCTATAGGTATGTATGTAAATTATACTTTTCTAATCTAAATGGTAAAAATTGCGCCAAAATTGATACAAAAGGAGGGAAAAATGACATTTCTCCTAAAATTTTCTCTGACATCGTGAAAAAGTCGAAATTGGTGGTGTAAAGCAAAGCTTTAATTTGTGAGTAATTGATTTATTTTTAAAAATAAAAATGCCTGTAAGGAAGTGCAAAGTGCGTGGATGCAACAATACTAATGCATCATTTCGTATGTATTGTTTTCCTCAGGAGTGGGAAATGGCAAGAAAGTGGAGGGAGAACCTCAACATCTTGCCAACAGATAACTTGCCGGCGCCGTCCAATTGCTTTGTATGCTCCATTCATTTTGAAAGAGACGCAATGGGGTCAAAAATGTTGAAAAGGAATGCTATTCCTACGTTGAATTTGGGTGAGAATTTGGAGAAGTTAAAAATAGTAATAATCGGCGCTATTATTGTTGTCGATATCCACGTCGATGTCATTGTTTCATCAAAAAATAGCCCTATAAGGAAAGGTGGTCCTCGCAAAAATATGTACTGTGGTCAGCGTACGAGGGACTTGCGACTTACGAGGGCAACTTTTAGATGCAAAAATTACATCGACAACTATAATAGGGCCGAATATTCTGATTCTGAAATAAATATTTAAATTTTATGTACCTACATACATACATATACATGCATTTGCAGATTTACAGCGTGGCGACAAATTTTTTTCAAAAATAGAAATGTCCTTTAGAGATTTTACCTAAATTTTATTCATTGGTTTTAAAATTTTAATTCTTATTGGCATTTGCCAGCAGTGTAAACATTGGGAGATAAGTACTTGTGGCACGCAAGACTTTTTCAGATGTATTTTCTCCTAGACTTTGTATAACAAAAGACAAAAAAAAAACGAAAAAAAGTATAGGGTCACTGGAATGAATGGGCGTCCTAGTCACTAGTTCCTAGACTATTCGATTTCTGAGTATGAGGCCTTATGTTGGACAAAATGGGGTGCTCAAAATGAAGGAAATTAGTCTATGGGTATAAGTAAAAAACAGGGTCAAATTTTAAAAAACTAATTAATACAATTAAAGTAAAACCTGTGGAAAATTAACTATAAAATGATTTTATTCTTAAAAAAAAACCTGGATAACAGTTATTAGTCGCCACCCTGTATATATGTGTTGGAATTTGTGATGTGTACATTAGGGTTGTTTATATGTCTGTATGTATTTGTGATGTGTACATTGGGGTGGTCGGTTTGTTTTAACGAATATACATATGCACTGATACATGCTTTTTGGTACTCGATGATATCTGTGGCATTTTATCAAAACAACTTAAGTTACTTAAGAAGGTTTGTCTTTGAATTTAAAAATAACTAAGTTTGCTTTGATAAGTTTGATTTGATTTTGATCAGCTTTTGCTTGCTAATTTTGTGAAAATAAAAAAAATACTTCACTTATGCATGCGAAAATGTTAATCTATAATGGAATTAAAATGGAAAGTGGCACAAGCTAGTTAGTTACATTGTTTTCTTGAAGACAGCATGTTGATAATGAAATTGCTTCTCAAATTGAATGCAACCTGCGTAATGGCTTTCTATTTTGATGATTTTTGACAAGCAATGTGTGTGAGGAAATTGAAAGGCAAAACTGATTGTGTGTCGTCATCGTTAATCAATAAAATATTGTTTAGGAACCCAAGGGAAAACTGCTTATTTCGAGAAAAGGAGTTTTAATAAAATGCCACAGTGTAGATATTTAATCACGATTTACTTACATATGTATAAATTAAGTTCAGCTTTGGTGTATGTTTATGGGCTGGTTTCTCCAACTCAACTTTACTTAGATTAGCCAATTTTTTAGACTTAATCAAGAATAAGCTGTGTAAAAAGTAGGCTAACTTTTGGCTTAAGTCCAAAAAATGGCTAATCTAAGTTAAGTTGAGTTGGAGAAACCAGCCCTATGTATCACTGATGTACATATGGAAATATACTTATGTACATGATTATATAAACGATGTATTTAAGTTTACGTTATGGGTAGTTTGGTGGTTAGGAGTAATAGTAACCAAATTTTGTAGGCTCTGAATATATTCCACCGCACTCATACCAACCAGTGCCAATAAGTCGAAGCTGTTGTGTTAAGGGCTGCGATTCTGACAGGAAGAGGAAATTGTTCGAGTTTCCCAAAACGGAAGTGGCTCGCAACGAATGGGCGCTAGCCTGCAGTATACCTATTCCTCTTGAACAAAATGGCAAATTATATATTTCCGAGCGTCATTTCGAGACGAAATTTGTCTCAACCAAACGGCTGTTGAATGGAGCTTTTCCAAGGCTAAATCTTGATCAATGCGATCAATATCAGCCATCACCAAATATAGAAAACAGCCTTTCTTCGGAGTGGGTACTACAGTCCGTACAACGAACGTATTGCGATCAGGTTCCAGACTCTGGAAAAGATCTAACGTTTCAAGAGTTTGAATTATATTCAGATTATGAGGAGAAAAGAAAACGTTTCGATGTGGGCAATACCGATGAAGTATTCAATACTAAAAAATCTTCATATGATGAAGAACATTATTCGAAAATGGAAAAAGTATACCAGAAGAATGAGTTTAAATTGCGACAAACTATTAAAAGCCTTGAAATTAAGATTCAGCAATTAAATGAAAAATATTCCCTACTAAAATCTGTGTCAATTGTGCCATCTAATGACGCTAGCAAACATGCCATATCTTTCGCCAAAATGATCGTTAATACAACCAAGTCATACAACGATGATGAAAGAACTTGGCGCAAAATATTAACTACATGTCAAGTAAGGCGTATACTTTCATGCGCGATGATCTTGAATTCGCATTGCCCCACAAAACAACATTGCTGCGTTGGCGTCCGATCCGCTATGTAACACCTGGCATCAACAAACTGGTGTTTGACAATTTAGAAAAAATTTTAAAAGACATGACCGAAAATGAGCGCATTTGCGAAATTTTATTTGATGAAATCGCAATAAAAAATGATCTCACATACAATAAATCCAAAGATATTATTGATGGTTTCGTCGATGATGGGGAAGGACATCGGGAGGCCGTTATTGGCAACAAATGCTGTTTTTTTATGGCAAAATGCATTTTGTCTAAATGGAAGTACATACTTTCGTATACAATTTCCAAGGATGGTGAAAGGGGTGTAAACCTTCTGAATTTGTTAAAAATTAATATAAATGCCGCGGAGAAAATTGGTCTGCACGTAAGGGCCGTTGTTTGCGACCAAGGAAGTAACAATGTGGCGTTGAGCAAAATGTTGCACATTACTCCTGATGCTCCATATTTCATTCACAATGAAAAAAAAAATCATTTTCTGTTTTTTCTTTTTATGGTACTGAAGATTTGGTTACGGATGAAAAAAATTTAAAATAATCTGTGGATATATATAAATATATTTTTATAAACCCTTAGAGGTATAGAAATTTTTAAAATTAAAAAATAAATCAAATAATTTGTTTGCATATATGCATATGGTGTTCAAGGCACATTGACCCACCTGTACAAAAATTGTGGCGCGTCATGGACAAAAATTTTATAATTTCGGACCGAAAAATATGAAAACGAGCTAAGTTGCCACGTTACATTTGTGACATTCCGATAAAACCAAATATGTTTGTGATTTTAGAAGTTTTGATTTTATTAAAAAAATATCTATGTATTTTCCTGCAGAAATCGTAGACTTTTATTTAATGTTTATTAAAATTACACCTTAAAATACTAGTTAATGGTTGAAATATTGGAAGGGAACAGAGAAATTGAGTGTTTTGTCAAAAATTAACAAAAATTACCAAAATTCGAGATAACTTATTTTACTGGATATAGAGAAATAATTGCCACTTTTCACTTGGCTGGCCGAGATTTCTTCAATTTTACATTTTAGAATTTTTGTGTCGGATTGACAAAGTTGCGCTTGAGGGTGATGAATTTGCGGGGAGATGTGCTGCTGTAGTATTTAAGAATGGAATATCTTGACCTTGAGAAATATGCGAATGCGTTTATGATTGAAATAGTTATTGTTGTATTTGAGTATACGTGTAATTATGCGCATATGTATGTATGCTGCCGTGATTTGTACATGTGTACATTTATATGCATGTTCGTAGTTTTTTTGGCAGTAATATGCACATACATATATATGCATGTAAAAACGTTATCAAGTAATGGAGCATGTATGTACATACATATATATGCGTGGGAAATGCATTTTCATTTGAATCCAAAACTATTGGGGCATATTCGTAGTTGAAATAAAGTTTGCAGCTTTTCACAGATATTCCATTGAAAATAATGTAAAAAAGGTATAACTAATTTTAATGTCGACTTTATTTTAACCAGGGTACGAAAATAAACCTTACAAAACAATTCCCATTTGCTCATCGATCATCATATCATTTGTGGTTTTGTACAGTTTTGTAAATAGTCAGAAACAAATTGTAAGATTCACTGTCATTTTCCCCAACGAGAAACGTTTGCTTTTCGTTTGTGACAATTGTACCATAGGGTACGTTTTATATGTATGCAAACGTTTCAATTACGTGAAAAATAATTTTTTCTGTAAATTTTCATATCCAATTCAATTAAAAAACATTTTTATTTTTTTATTCATTGCAGCCATTCGTTTTGTATTTGTTTATTGCATATATGTGCACACATAAATATATTTTCCCTGCACGATTCATTTCGTTTGTTGTTTCGTCTGTAACTACTAAACTACTGTAGTGTACTATCGCCAAAGTGAACTCAGCCGTTTTGTTTCGTATTGTACCGAACTGTTAAAGTAATAAACGAAACGAAATAGTAACGTACAATGTAGTTTATTTTCGTACACTGATTTTAACTATGAATATGCCCCAGTTATTTATGTATATATATAAATACGAGCATTGCAGTGAAAAATGATCATGCAACACATTTTTTGTCAAAATAAATGTTCATAAAACTCAAAAATAAGGCTGACTTCCAAAACGTCAATTGCTTTGCATACGTACAAAGTATAAGGTTCCATAACGTCGAACTACAAAATATTGGCAATGTATACTGTTCCAAAACGCAGCCGAAAAGTTATCGAAACGCATCGCTGGAGCAATCAGCGCACAAAGTTGATGCTTCGTTTGTTATTGGTTAGCATTGGTGTTTTAGAAATGGAAAATTCAGAAAAATTGGTCATTGCTATATTGAATATTTAAAATATGCAATGCATATGGTGCAATGTGTCGCAACTCTGCATATACAAACAGTTTAAATACCGCAGTATAACAGTTTCCAAACATTGTATTGATACGTTTTGGAAGTCAGCCTAACTTTTCGAGAAAAACAACTTTGAAGTTAGTTAACAAGCGCATTGCATTTGTACACTTTTTAGTCAATGTGTCCATATTTAAAATTAATTTGTGAAAAAACTAAGGCAGCTAGAAAGCTGTGGTTTGTTGCATTGAAAATAGTGTAGCATCTACCATGCGAATCGGTAAAAAAGTAAACTCGATTTTTTTTTACCCAAAGCGCCTCTGAAATGCCGACGGCAAATCTGAATCGATCACAATCACCATTTTACGAAATGAGGATTGGGCACCAACGTACAACTCATAATGTTTTAAATAAGTAGAGCAATTACTGAAAAAAAAACACATTCAATGCATATCCAATAATTTATTTATTTTTAATTGTAATTACAAGTTTTTGTTTTCATATGCTTGCTGGTTTGGTTAACAGATGATAAACATTCAGTTTGCAGGTTTGCAGACTTTGCAGCACAGTAACATGAAATTTAGCATTTCTCTGTTACGACCCATGGTTGAAACGTTTACGTTCAGAATGAGTAAAGAAATGCAGCCTGTATATGAACATATGTATCTACCGGTAAATAAGGAACACTTTAACTTATTCTTCATGAACAAGGCCATTAGTAAAACTTAGTTTTTAATTACTCACATTTATACGGCTTGGGATCGATGTGTGGATGATGTTGTTGTGTACTCGATTCTTTATGAGATTTGATGTGGTTAAGTAGTGGATTTTCCGAACCGTGAAGCGTTCATAGCTGCGAATCTGAAAATGTATTTATTGAGTTGTTTCCATATAATTTAAACACATCGATCTTAAGGCAGAATTCGACTCATATTGCAAACTATGTTCAACATGAAAAAGTAGATTACATATTAACTTACTGCTATTATACTCAAAATACATGACCAACAGCGTAACACCCATACCGGCCAAAATTACATATTTATCCTCCACAAAGCGTCGTTCGATTAACTTCATAGTGGGATTAGAAAGGCCTAATGTGTTGCCGATAGCGTGAATACGACGTTGGGCACCCTTGAGAGTGTATCGTTGGTTAATTAAGCAGGACAGTATATTGCCTCCAGATGAGTAGCATGGTCTAGTTGCGTGTGATGGTGTAAAAAAAAAAAAAAAACCAAAAAAAAAGAGGAGGCAATTTCATGGTTTATCTTCAAATTTGCTATTCATGTCATATAATCACCGCAGCGAATTCCAGTTGACAGTGGAAAATTAAAAAGGTTTTTACACAAAGTACCACAATAAACGCTTCAAGAAGTGCATGATTCTGTACTTCTAGTATAAAAAAATAGTTGCTAACGAGGAAAAGCGATAACTTGCAGCATAAGGTGAACTTTGTGTTATTTCTCTATGTGGGAAAGTGGTTGGGTTGGACGGTATCAAATAATTAAAGACCATTGCTAAAAGTAGAATTTTACACAAAGAACTTGACTTAAGGCTAATCAAAGAAGTGGAGATCATATCTTCTAATTTTTCTTAAACAAAATACGTAATAAAGAAAGGAAAAAACGCAATAAGATGTGGATTCATCCGAAAGAAATGCTAATGCCACCAGCTTTTTGGATTGACGAAATGCGTTCAAAATATTTCGTGCTTGTGAATATTCAGTCCTTGTGAATACTTTGGATAGTGTATGGGACACAAAGCCACCACCGTATCGAATCCTACACCAGACACCCAATTCCGAAGTTTAAATAAACCGCGACTTTTGCGGGATTTGACAGTCCGCCAAAAGTCTGAAGAGTATCGTAACTATTTTCGCTTACCACAGTCGGAAATTATTGATGGTCAAATAAGGGCCAACATCTGGACCCCATATTCGAAACGCTATGTGGGCGGCAACATTTACCTGTCTCGAAATTTCTTCTGTTTTCGCAGTGATGTAACCGACCTTGTCAGTCTTGTCATTCCAATGCGTAATATTAAGAGTGTTGAACAGAAGAATGATGGCCCAGATCGTTATGATAATCAAATCGTCCTACATACAGCTGCGAATGTACACTTTGTGTTCGCGCAAATTGTCCACCGGGAGGTGTTGGTAGAAAAAATTAGGGAGCTGCTATCACAATTCCACGTTCCTCTCAGCCGTGAGCGTGCAAAATACGATATATCCTGGAGTAAACAAGCCGCTCTCATGAACTCATTCAAGACTAATTTGAGTGAGGAAATGTTGAAGATTCAAGAACAAAAGCTGGCACGCTGGGAGTTACATTTCCGTGATTTTGGGCGCGGCATTTCAATGTTTCGTACAACAAAGTGATCTAAAATGCGTAGTAGTGAGTTCAATATATCTCGTCCCAACAGTCTGTAATGAAATGAATGAGTTGAATAACACTAATAATTTACTAATTACTACCAAACTTACCACGTGCCAAATCCAGAATGAAATTTGCAGTCATTCAGGAAGTTATTGCTGTGTCAAAACTTTGACATACGATTAGCTCAAAGTTTGACATACGTGATTGGGCGAAAGGAGAGCCTTCATAAATGTATGGCAAGCAGCACCATCTGGTTGTCAGTTGCACAACTTGAGAATAAACGGCGGAAAAAAAATGTATTTTGTGGTGCATGCTGTACAGTGTTGCCAGGTGATTATAGTGAGAAAGCGTTAGTGTGGTTATCAAAAAGTGCCTTTTGCATGTAAAAATCGTCATGTAAAAAATTTTAACAAACAACTAGGAAGCCTTTTGTTTCTTTTTAATTTATGCTAGCTTCTAATTGCTGTATATAAGAATAAAAAGTTTTACTTTGTTGTACGAAATTTTAAAAATTCGCATTTCATTTAACAAAATATTTTTGATTGGAATAAAATCACAGTTTAATCTTCACTTCTTTCTTCTTAAACTGCAGCGTCCCTATGTGCATTAAAAACTATTCGTACTTACTTAGTGGCTACCTGGCAACACTGATGTTGTATTTACTGGCTTAGCCCGGTCTCGAACCCATAGTGAGGAAATTTTCTTTCGCCGTGCCAGGCCAAGTGGTGAAACTCACCACAAAACCACAAATGACACCTTTTACGAGATTACAAATTTCACGGTGTGTTCGGGGAAATAGTTATCGAAAAATTTGTACTACATAAAGGTCTGTTCGATGCAAAAGCAAAGGGCAACAAATGTAATGGAATAAAATCTTATAACTATGGTCACCTCCACAGATCTGTTTTATACCCAAACACGAAACCTTACGCTCAAAGTCATAGAAAATAAAGAAGACTTTAACCGCTTTTTAAATTGAAGCTTTTCTTATAAAAACGCCACTTTGTAGAGCTTTGTAAGTCTATTTATTTTTTAAGAGTAAGACCATTAGTCTATACTTAAGACGGCACAAGTACGCGGAGACTGAAAGTCTGAATTGGCCCAGTTTTGTACTTCACCAAGTCAAAACAAATTAAATAAATAAACAATATAAAATATATATATATATATATATATATATATATATATATATATATGTACATAAGTATATCACACGTATATATAAAATGTGCTTTCACGAGACATACAGGCATACATATATTCGCCACTTGCCACCCAACCCAAAACTAATAGTACGTAACTTTTTACAACTACGGACATAACTACGAGACTCATTTACAGAATGACTCGTTTCTCGGCCAATCGCGCACATGCGGAAGAACGCGCTGATAAATTCACGCTTCTATGCCGGTTATGCGGCGGAGCGCATGGCATTCGACTATGCCCCCTTTACCGCGGCAAAGCGGTCGAAGCAAGGCTGCGTGCAGTCCTGCTGCATAAATATTGCCCAAACTGCCTCTCGCCGTTCCACCGCCTCGACATGTACAGCAGCACGGATCATGCCACCGATGTCGCGAAAAGCATCACACCTCGCTCCATCTCGATGACTGCGAAGACCAAAGGCACCCAGCGAACGCGATCAACGACGGCGAGAGCTCGGACGGGGCACTCTCTATCGACGTTACGGAGCAGACGAAGTCGTGGGCGCAGCAGGTCGAAGAGGAGGAGTTGGAGGGGTTAGAGAGGACAGACTCTTCCCCACATGAGCGACAAAAGCGCAACTCTGGAACTGGCACACCGAGACCATTAGACCAGTTACAACCACGCGCGGGCGACGCGGAAACTTGTTCTTTCCGCTCGCCAACGCGTACACAACACAACTGGCGCGACGCGGAAACTCGTCCTTTCTGCTCGCAAACGCGTCAGCAATACAACCGACGCGACGCGGAAACTCGTCCTTTCCGCTCGCAAACGCGTCAACAACACAACTGGCGGCAACACGGCGGCGAGGAAACCAGTCCTTTCCGCCCGGCATCACGATCGCAACGCAAGCCAAAACGACACGACGGCGCGGAAACTTGTACTTTCCGCTCGTCTAAGCGATCGTCTAGGCTACGCAAAGCAGCACCATACCACAAAACTCGCACAAACGACAGCAACATTAATAGTCGTGCCTCACAACGCGCTCCACCGACCGGCTTCCGAACGGGCCGCCTAGTGCAAAGCGCCATATCAACGCCGATCATTCGTGCGCTTATCCCCATCGCGCCGACCGCAATAGTGCGGATTGAAGCAAGGGGCCGCCTTCATTTGGTTCGCGCAATGATTGACCCTTGCGCACCAAACTCATTGGTTGATTCGGAACTGGTGAGAGATCTCCAACTGGAACGCAACGGATCAAGACGTCTGCAGCGTTGCACGGTCACCATGCGAGGAAGATACAGCAGCTCCGACCGCATTACGACACAAGCAGTCGTGCTGGACCACCATATACGTCTGAGTCCACCGTCGAACCTGGACCCTAAGGTTGCGGTCCCGTTCCAGTTCATGCGCTTGGCGGATCCGAAATTCTTCCGCGCGTCACCAATACGCCTCACACTGGGCCTCGATTTGCACGCGCAGATGATGGTGAGCGGGACCCCCCCATCCACCGTGGGTGGTCTCCTGGTCCAGGCGACCATATACGGTCTGGTTGTTTCGGGAGCCTGCCAACCATAAACGTAGAGATTAAGAAGACAAAACTGCACATACACACACACTCATCACACACATACCTTAAAATTTAAATAAAAAAAGTGCATTGAAATTTCAAACCACGTCTGTTTCAATTAACAATGTCCTTTTCTCCACAGCCTCAGATGAGCCGGTCGCGACGAAAGCGTTGGCGAATAAGCAGACCCGCGCAGTACAAAATCCGCGCTGCATATTATAGTTAGTCCTTAAGACTTTCATCACGTGCGTGTGACGGTTGAGACGCGACTCCTTTTTTTTCATAGCTTGCTTACCGCAAGGGGGCCGGTATGTTTAGGTCCGCGACCTAAATATATTGCACCACCCTAATCCGCGTTTTGTCCGGTAACTTATTGGAAGTTTCCCTAACTTAACGAAAGTTACTGTGCGGTGGGCTACATCCCTTTTCGTTTGTTAGCACTCTG
>NW_023459770.1:12849-14789 GCF_013731165.1 Rhagoletis pomonella | reverse complement strand
CCTCCACAAAGCGTCGTTCTATTAACTTCATAGTGTGATTAGAAAGGCCTAATGTGTTGCCGATAGCGTGAATACGACGTTGGGCACCCTTGAGAGTGTATCGTTGGTTAATTAAGCAGGACAGTATATTGCCTCCAGATGAAATCATTTTCATCTACACCTTGAGTAGCATGGTCTAGTTGCGTGTAATGGTGTAAAAAAAAAGAGGAGGGAATTTCATGGTTTATCTTCAAATTTGCTATTCATGCCGTATAAGCACCGCAGCGAATTCCAGTTGACAATGTGTAAAAAGGCGAATGAAAGGTTTAAATAAAAAACTAAGAATGGGATTGTATCTCCTGTTTAGATATACATATTAAGCTACCATTTTAGAGTTGCAATTATTCGTACATTTATACCATTTAAAACAATACATTTAGATAAGAAGCGAGGGCATTTAAAAAAAAATCGAGGTCATGACAGGAAAACTAACCCATTGAAAGTAAAATGTAAACAAACCTTTAAATTATTATTTAATAAACTGCAAAATCTCTATCAGCCCAAGCACCGATCAAGTTACGTGATAAAGAAAATAATGGGACAAATTAATAGCCAAAACACAGTCGAAATCAAAGTTATTTGCAGCTTATTGACATAATTTTCAATGGAATATCCACCAAGAAACTGCAATTAACTTTACAATCGGCTTATTTCGACTATGAACAAGCCCCATTGTATTAAAAGTTTTACTTAAGTAAATAAACGAAAATCATAAGCTATAGCCAAAGTAGATTTGATGAAAAAGAAATAAAACAGGAATGCAATTCATAAAAAATGAAGTGGCACATCTTTTAATTGTTTTCTTGAAATCAATTTCTTATTTCAAAAGACTTTATTTCACTCCTACTATATTGCCAATACTAGCTACACAAAAAAGTTCAAGCAAAATTTTAAGACACTGAAAATGACCCAACAGCTTTTGTAACATAGAGCTCTCATTATTTAAACATTAACTGATAAAATTTGTGTTCAGCGATTTATGTTTGCGTTAAATCGTAACAAAACATAGTTTCCAACTAGGTACTATTCTATGGCAGAATGCTTTTTTTTTTAAATAATCATAACCGCCCTTTTTCCTGCTTCTTCCAATTATTCTATTTGACGTAATAAAATGCAGAAGGGAATACCATACCAAACATAATCGCTTTTAAAGTAATTACCGATAATATGAAATGATTTAAAGCTAAATTTATCTAAGTTTATATTAAATTGAAATATCGCGCATAGAAAACAAAATTTTAAATTTATATTGATACTTGAATATTAAAATTATATGAAAAATATATAATGTGCATACGTATATATGTATGTGAAATATAATAGTTTTAAAATGACAGAAATAAATAAAAAACGCCGGAAATTTTCATGGATTTATTTATATTTCCTACTTATTGTGTTTTTGTTGTTGTACCATATATGTAATACTCCTATATTGGCAGTAAGCTAACTTCTCAATGTGTTAGCATTCCGAAATCAAAGCGAGACAGTCTAGTACCGTTTTTATCAATGTATTGTGTACTTGGGTGCCGTTTTCGTATATGTGTCGCGCATGATCGGATGCAATATTTAGTATTATAGGTTAAAATATACAGTGACGAGCAAAACTGTAACATGGTGTAACCCTTTTAATTTCAGCCACCGCTATCTTTACAACTTCTAACGACTTTCATACTTTTGTTGTATATTCTTATTGGTACACCCCTACTCCCTCTCTCATAAAGATTTGAAGTCAATCCAACAACAATAATAAAACCAGCAGACAAAAATGTAAATTAAGGCATATGTTACAGTTTTGCACTTATATATTTTTAATAACTTTTTGACGATTTTCACACAAAAAAAGAATTGTTAACCCAATGTTCAATATACTTTTGCTTTTTTTAGTTCCTGGATGCTATTTG
>NW_023459770.1:10562-12749 GCF_013731165.1 Rhagoletis pomonella | reverse complement strand
ATATCCTTCTCGTGTATTGCACCGGAAAATACTAGCCAGATCTCCTGACGCAGTTTATCAGGAATGCCTTCAACAATCAAATTAATTACTTCTGTTGTACGAAACATTGAAATACCGCGCCCAAAATCACGGAAATGTAACTCCCAGCGTGCCAGCCTTTGTTCTTGAATCTTCAACATTTCCTCACTCAAATTAGTCTTGAATGAGTTCATGAGAGCGGCTTGTTTACTCCAGGATATATCGTATTTTGCACGCTCACGGCTGAGAGGAACGTGGAATTGTGATAGCAGCTCGCTAATTTTTTCTACCACCAACACCCACATAGAATCACATCGGAGTTTTTCAACTGCCTCAACCGATCGCCACATTTTTCCACATTGGTCACAACAGCATCACGTTCGTCTACGTCTACGACAACCTGAGTTTTTCGCACCACAACCAACGTGCCACAAGAGCTATACCAAGCGTTTTTCTTCGGTTTGCTACACAAGCAGCGGTTTTTGGTTCATCGCTTAACCGGGTGTTCATCAAATCAACGCTTTTTATTGCATCACAGCATCACGTTTGCATCACAGCAGCACTAGTGTCAGCAAAACATTTTTTAACAAACAAGCATATCGCACTACACAGCATATAACAACACATTAAGGTACGTGGTTGAATTTCATTGCACTTGTGTGTGTACGAATTCGAACAAAAAAAAAAAAACGCGCGTGATTATTTTGTAAAAATAAAAAGGGAAGAAAACTCAGTGCTTAATATTTTTCCGAAAACAAAAAATATAGAACATTTTCACGTTTATTGGTGTATCGGCTAACATTAACGAATTGCGCGAACGTCCATTTTGATTCTTGATACGGTGTTGTTTGTGTAAAAATACCAGTCGCATTTACCGAAGCACAAGATTGATAAAATTTATTCTTTTCTTGCAAAGCACAGAATTTAGTTTTTTCTTATTTTACTGGCTTTCACTTTTATTTGCATTTTATTAATCGCGTAACTTCAAGTATATTTTGCGAAACTCCTTTGGTTTCTTTTCACATTGCACTTGTCTATTATTAGTGGCGCGCTTGTACATATTGCTGATCACTTCACTGGGTTGTTTCCCCCAATTTATTTGTTTGTTGCACAAAATCACAGCCGCGCTTGAATAAACACAATTTTTTGATCGCAAATTTTAAATAAATTACATATTGTGAATTTCAATCATTTACACACGTATATCACATTTTTCAGTGAAGTTGGGTGGCGAGTGACTTGCACATTTTTTGTATATACGCACATATACATACGTAATTACGTATTCGACAGTCTTACTTGGCTGCAAAATAAATAAATCGTTATTTAAATATACAAGTTATCCTTTGTTGTTCTCATAAGAACTAAGCTTATTTCGGGCTAAGCGGTTAGTGGCAATATTTTCCTACAAATCGGCGATTTCTATTACTACAGACAAATTTATTTTCTTGCGTCCAATTGAGTGGTCTTCGGTTGTCAAAAATGGATACCTTTATTCGTCAGGCAGATTCAGTAGCAGAATACGAATCTGACTACAATACTATGCAACCATCAGAGCACACAAAGCACTCCTTAGCTTTCCAAAGGGATGAATTAAAGGCTCTGTGGGAAAGGGTAAAGGGGTCTTATGAGGAGCTTTGCGCATCAAAAGAGCTCGAAACCAAAGACCTGTCATCGGTTAAAAAGAAGTATAAAAGCACCTACTTCAGTTTTTTGCGGTGCCAAGCAGCGATGGCTGATCTTTCAGAGCAACTCGCAAAGACTGAAAAGGAGAGCGAATACAAGTCAGGTCGCGACCTTAATATTCATCTCCCTCCTTGTGACACAGACATTTTTAAAGGAGATTATCTTTCGTGGCCATCGTTTAGGGATATGTTTACGGCTATATATATTCTCAATAAGCGCCTTATCCCAGTTGAGAAACTATATCACCTCCGGCAAAAGACTCAAGGGGAGGCTAAGGAAATAGTGCAGAGATCCCCATTAACCAACGATGGCTTTGGTGCAGCCTGGAAAAATCTTTGTGACAGGTACGAAAATAAACGTATCCTCGTCAACGCTCAGTTAAAGGTATTGTTTAATTTGAACGCAGTTGAGAGTGAATGCGGTAGCTCTATCAAGAAACTGCAACGCGACATAAATAATTGCATCTCGTCGCTTCAGTGTCAT
>NW_023459770.1:7653-10462 GCF_013731165.1 Rhagoletis pomonella | reverse complement strand
TCTACAATTTTTGTTATTCGGTGAGCAACGAAAGTTGACCACGAACACGGTGGTTTCCGGATCCATGCGAGAACTATTGTCGAATCTGTCCAGAGATTTATTTTCAAATGTCCAAGACTCAGATTTTCGACGACCGCTTCTAAGGTTTCCGAAAGTAAAACTGCGCCGCAAAGTTCTAAACGGGGTAACGATACTGTTTTGACGGGCGCTACCTTTGTTTTTGCCATTAGAAGGCTGACCACAACTCTTTCCGCAGTCTTAACTCTAAAGAAAACAGTCGCCGAGTATGCTTTCTCCGAAGCGTCGCTGAATCCATGTATTTCGGCGTCATCTGTTTGCGTAAAGTGAACCCATCTTGGTATGCGAATGGTATTAATGTCCATGTAGTCGTGCATAAATGCCTGCCAACGATCTAATGTGGTCGGAGAGACGGGATCGTCCCAACCAGTTCCCTCCAACCAAATATTTTGCATAATGATCTTGGCGACAATTATCACTGGAGCGAGCCAACCGAGCGGGTCAAACAGTTTGGCGATAGCTGAAAGTATCGCTCTTTTAGTGATGACGTCACGATTTTCTATTGGTTTTGCTGTGAAATAGAAGTAGTCAGATTTGGCATTCCATCTGATGCCAAGTGCTTTTACCGCACTAGACTCTTCAAACTCTAGAAAATCTTCGGTGAGTAAATGAGATTTCGGTATACCTTCAAGTATTTTACTGGAGTTTGAAGTCCACTTTCTTAACGGGAACCCTGCTGAATCCAGTACCTGTAGTATTTCTTCTCGAGCTTTAATCGATGCTGTGTCCTCCAGCAAGTTCGTCGTCCACGTACATACACTTTCGCAAAATTTCAGATGCGATTGGAAACGAGCTCTCAACCTCATCAGCTAGTTCATGCAATGTCCTTATTGCGAGCTAAGGAGCACAGTTGATGCCAAAAGTCACCGTTTTTAATTCGTATAAGCTAATTGGTTCTCTTGGGCAGGTGCGAAAAACTATGCGCTGATATTTCGTTTGATTCTCATTTACAAATATTTGCCGATACATTTTCTCTATATCGCTGTTGAAGACGTATTGGAACAGTCTCCAACGGAGTATGAGGAACGTTAAATCGGCCTGAAGTACAGGACCTGGAAGGAGGACATCATTCAAACTCATGCCATTAGCGGTTGGGCATGATGCGTTGAATACAACCCTGACCTTTGTAGTGGTGCTTTCTTCCTTTAAAACGGCGTGGTGAGGTAAAAATAGCAGTCCGTTGAATCTGGTGAAATGTTTTTGTTAATTTTTGACATATGTGCTAGGGTCTCGTATTCCGATACAACCCGGTTGTATTCTGTTTGAAGGACAGGCTTTTTCGCTAGTCGCGTCTCGTTCCGGTAGAACTGAGAGCATGCACTTTTCAGCGAAGGTCCTAAGCACACATTTTTCGGAAAATCCCGTTTAAAAGGTAGAGACACAATGTATTTTCCATCGGTATTTCGTGTTGTAGTTGCTTTGAAGAGCTCTTCGCAGTATTTATCATCTTCGTTGATGCCTTTTTTCTTTGGGACATCCTCCAGCTCCCAAAATGCAACTAGCTGCTTGTCCAACGTGACTTCGTTAAAATACGATACGATATTGTTAGTTGGACTGACTGAATCAGCGCGACCAGTCAGTATCCAACCGAACACGGTCTCTTGCGCGAGAAGCGTATTTAATACGTTCTTCCTCATTCCGCTTAAAATTATTTGCGGGTAAATATTTCCTCCTAAGACCAGGTCAACTGGCTCATTGACGAAGAATCTTTTGTCCGCCAAGACCAAGTCTAGGAACGATTGCCGCGTCATTGCGCTTATCTGACAAGTCGGAAGATCCCCGGTTAATTGTGGTAAAACCAGCACAATTGCTTCTATATTAATTAACGGGTCTGTGGGTGAACGAAGTTGAATAGCACACGCTTCTTTTACTTGCGCAGATACAGAGTTATTGATGCCCGAAACTTGGGCATGCAAGCATTTTGATGGCAGGTTGATTCTCCGTTTGAGTGTCTCAGTAATGAACGAGCACTCAGAACCAGAATCTATAACCGCTCTAGCCGAAAAATTTATACCATTATAGTGTATGTTTACGCGTGCTGTTCCTAACAAAACTCCTTTACTTGTATTTGCGTAACAAGAATTTACATTTGTAACCGATTTGATGTTTCCTTTTCCAGATTCGCGTCTTGATTGAGCCTGGTTTGGAGTAGATTCCACGCTACCCGATGGATCAGTTGTCGCTTTTGGCTGAATTGGCATATGGAGCAACTTGTGATGTCTCGAATGACAAGTGCTGCAGTTAAATGAGCTGGTACATCTTGAGACTGTGTGCCCAGCAGATAGACAATTCAAGCAACTGCGAATGCCCTTCACGTAATCTACTCGCTCCGTCGGCTTTAGACGCAAAAATCTGTCGCACTTTGATAGCTTGTGTGCATTGCTGTTGCACATTTTACATGTTGCCTTTGCTACACTGGCTTGAAAGGCGCCAAGCTTTTTTGCAGGCGTCTCTGCAGAATTCCGCGAGCTTGGTGGTTTAAGTTTCGAAACTATATCCCCCCTAAGACCTGTGACGGTTTCCAGTGTTTGAAACCGATTGGATAGGAATTTATCCATATCTACCCATTTGGAAATCTCAGTTTTATTTTCTATGGTTTGCTCCCATAGTGCCAGTGTCGTTTCTGGCAGTTTTGTCGAACACAAATATGTGAATATTGCATCCCAATTTGAAACATCAATCTAATGACACTGAAGCGACGAGATGCAATTATTTATGTCGCGTTGCAGTT
>NW_023459770.1:6614-7553 GCF_013731165.1 Rhagoletis pomonella | reverse complement strand
GGTTTCCCCATGGACGTATTTGTCTGTATTTATAGTGTTGATCATAATTGACAACTGCTTATTGATTTTAGCATAGAATTCCGAAACTTTTTGGCGACCTTGTGTCATGAGAGTAAGTTGTTGATTCAACGTCTCTATATCCCTGGAATCTGCGTAATGCAGTGACAAAATTTCCTTAATTTTTCGCCAGTCACTCTCAAGAATGTTATGCGACACTAGTGCAGCATCGGCTGCACCCCTAATTTTGCTCCTGATGTGCCTCAGAATGGCCGTATAGATTGGTTTATGCCGTACAACCTGGTCGTCATTTAAAACCTGCTCTACGCTATGGACCCGGGAGGAATAATGCTCCCTGGATCCATCGAACACTTGAAGCTCCTTCACGCAGTCTGGCAATTTAGAAATTTCCCTAAGTTCGTCCTCCGTCCGAGGACTTGTCAGTGGCTCTTCCACCGGACGTGTTTCCGGGTCCACGGACTGCCTGCGAACCTCCTCTACCTGGCTCTCTAGCCTTTCTAGATTCTCACTGAGTCCTTGTAAGGACTCATCGTTGGTCTTCGACTCCACACTTTTGAACCGTTCTTCCAACCTTCTCAGTTGTGACAGAATGGCGTTCACTGCGCCATTCATTTCCGTCATGGATTTCTTAAATTCGTCCGCGTTCATGCTGTAACGAGATTAAAGGTTATCTTTTAACAGTTTGTATACTTACAAAGTCCAATATTTCATTGGAGTATTTGCTTTTTCTATAATGTACGCTTCTCTTCACAGATTTAAATTATTTAATTTCGCATAGAACCTTTGCGTTCTCACAGTTTTTATTTATATTCCTTAATTTTTCCGGATTTTATGGGGAACCTTTTTTTTTTTCACAGCTTTTGTTCTATTACAGTTACTTTCGCATGGAGCTAGTATTCTCACAATTTTTTCACAGTTTTT
>NW_023459770.1:0-6514 GCF_013731165.1 Rhagoletis pomonella | reverse complement strand
AGTTAATCTCTCGTGTCGCGAGAGATATAAAAAATTAAAGGTGCGGCGAACAGTGGGTTCGCCGCACCTTTAATTTTTTATATCTCTCGCGACACGAGAGATTAACTTACATGCACATATGTTTGGTTTTTGTACGGCTGCTGGTACCACTTTATATGATTTCGCTTCTATTCTACGCGAGAATCTGAAATGTGCTACTCTTCCACGCAAAAATCTGAAATGTGCTAGTCTTCTACGCAAATAGTGAAATCTGCTACTCTTCCACGCAAAAATCTGAAATGTGCTAGTCTTCCACGCAAAAACCGGAAATGTGCTACTCTTCCACGCAAAAATGTCTTCCACGCGAATAGTGAAATGTGCTAGTCTACCACGCGAGAATCTGAAATGTGCTATTTTTCGACGCGAATAGTGAAACGTGCTAGTCTTCCACGGTAATTTGAGATGTGCTACTCTTCGTTGGGAGCGACGGTATGTAAGTTAACACACATTAGTAGCAACAATCCGCTGAATCAGCATTTGCAGGTGAACATCGGACTGCAGTCATTCTCCTAAACGGAACTCGTAAACTGACTCCTTCCACTTACGGCAGACGCTGGCAGTGTAAGCTAACGGCACACGTCGATTCAGCACTTACGATCACGCGGCTGTTCACATGCAACAACTGTAAGTCAGAAGTTAGGTGTAGTCACCGCCTAATTCAATTAGGAAGTTCAGTTGTTAGAACTCATCCGATTTAACCGGCTGATCTTGCGGAAGCAAGAGGAATAAAGAATTATAAAGAATCACCTGCGTGTTTCCATAAGTTGTATAGATTAATTAAAACCAAGCAAGACGCAGAGTTATGCAGAAAATTTGAGTAAGAATTATGCGAATGAATGTTGGACATGTAAATACTTAAGTTTTGTTTTATCCATCTTATTGTCATTGTATAAGTTAACAGGGTTTAATACTAAATTTCCATGTGCCACATTCCCACAACAAAATACTTGATAATTGGACCAATATTCGGATACCTGAATAAACAATGCATTTTTGGTTTCTAAATACTGAATAACAAACATGCTTAAAGTAGTGGACCCACATATTCTGCTAACTGCTCAAAGCTAGCAAACTAAATTTGCGGAAAATGTTTGGCGTTGCTTAATTCCCACATGAACAACTGCGAGCGTTACAGAGGGTGTAGCTTTAAGTTGTAACATAAGAAAGAAAATAAGAGAATGAAATAAAAAAATTTGTGAATTTAAACGACATAAATATGTATCGTAAGAAAAATAAAGATTCACATTTGATTGGACTGCAAGACGGGAATGGCACATTTGTTTTGTTATATGCCCTGAAGAAGACCACAATAAACGGTCGAAACGTCGGAAAAAAATAAAAAACATTTTTCCAAATATTCAACTGCATTAATGAAAACAACACTTCAAAACAGCAATAACAGTAAGTAGAAAAAACATTTTTATCGAATTTTCTAAATGATATCGCTACCCTCATGCTAGAAGCATGAAAGTTTACCTCAGACCACACAACGGCACAATAGTAAATGTAAACAGTATTGCTTATTGGAAAAAGCATAATTTGTAACTTGCAGATTCAAAGTGCAATTTTGCAAGCTCAGAAATTATGCAGCTGTATAATTGAAATCACATTTAACTTTGTCCATCAATGAAATTGATATGCTTTTTTCGCTCTGAATGGAAAATTCCATTCAAATGTAACTAATATCTTTTTTGTCCAACACATTGATGATGCAATACCAACGCCTTATGGTGAAATAGTTATTAAGAAAACATTAGTTAATATATAAATAAGACAAAATTAGAAATAAAGTAGTACTTATTCTTTTTATAAAGACATCGAATTAATATGTAGGAGTTCGCAAGAATAAATATTTCGTTATTTCTTCGATAAAGAAATAAAGTCAATGATTGCTGAAGCAACAAATCCTGCAGCTTTATACGAAGACATAAACACCAAATTAAACACAAACATTTACAAAACTTTACATGTAAAGGTGTCCTTACACGATATGTATTTGCATTTGTAAATCTGACTTTTTCGATACATATGTAATTGTGAATGTCTGTCAAATTCACAGTCTTTATTTAACTAATTAAAAATACGTTCTTTGAAAGCGAAATAAACGAAACTCCGATGATTCTACCTGTGTGTCAGATGAAAATAGAAACATTTCTATTTCGTATGTACGTGCATCTGCTTTGTACAGAAACAAATCTAATTTGCCTATACACGATATGTTGGCATTTTCATATGTAAAAAGTGGCATGTACACATGCAAATACATATCGTGTAAGAACACCTTAAGCAATCTGTGGTAAAAAGGTATTTTTCATTGTGGAATGAAAGTGAGCGGGTCAAAAAGGATAACCAGGTTACGATCATTTGTTTCGGCCGATCAGCTCAATAAACGTTTCGACTTATTTCCAAAGCAGGCGCAACTATGCGTCGATGAGCAGATGTGCAATGAAAGAGCACCTTCGGCAATGCATGCCAAACAAGCCGCACAAATGGGGCATCAAATTATTTGTGTTGCCTGATTTATATGGATTTGCATATCACATTGAGATTTATAATGGCGCTGGTGATAATACAATTTTACCAGATAATCCCGATCTCTACACTACGTTGCCCTTGTCAGTTTATTTACGGTTGCGTGACATTTATAGCCTAGAAACCATCCGCGTTAATCGAATGGCCTATTGCAAGCTCCCATGCGACAATATTATAAAGGACCAGACAAGGAAGAGATTTCTCGATGGAATGTGTGGGCTTAGCCTATGGAGAAGAGATAAGTGAATTTTAAACCTATTAAAATTGAATTCAAAGTGATTTTGTTTGAAATTCACACGAAAGTGAATTAAAGAACGTGCCTGAATAAGTCAGCTCGATTTCCATTATTGTGGAATAGAACCTTTTGCACGAGCAATTCCTAATCCACAAGCCAAAAAGGCTACACGATATATTCGAAAAATCAAAAAAGAAAAATATATGTTGAAGTCGACTTTACCCAAATAATTGGCGAATATAATAGCCATATGGTGGGTGTCGATAAGATTAATGGATTAATGGGTCGTTATCATATTCGCGCTAAAAGACGAGACGCAATGACCGGTGTTTAGGTCCGCGACCTAAATATATTGCACCACCCTAATCCGCGTTGATGTAAGAGCACACAAACACATACATAAGTCACGGCTATCTTTCCAGCCTCTAACAATAAGCCCCACTGTACGGTAACTTATTGGAGGGGAAACTTAACGAAAGTTACTGTGCGGTGGGCTACATCCCTTTTCTGCTTTGTTAGCACTCTGTCACTTCTTAGAAGACAGCAAGGAGATCACGTCAGCCATCACACCACGTTCGGTAAGCCAACTCTTGAGTGCCACACTATTCAAACTCATAGATATTTACAAATAAAACGATTTTTAATTTCATTCCACTAAAACCACTGTGTCTTTTATTTGCTCCTATTTTCGTTACATTAACTTTACGCTGGTGCGCTCCATCTTCGTGCGACGCCACCTGCGTAAATATTGGTCTTCGAGCCTAAATAGTAACCAAACTATACAGTCCACATAGAACCACATCGGAGTTTTTCAACTGCCTCAACCGATCGCCACATTTTTCCACATTGGTCACAACAGCATCACGTTCGTCTACGTCTACGACAACCTGAGTTTTTCGCACCACAACCAACGTGCCACAAGAGCTATATCAAGCGTTTTTCTTCTGTTTGCTACACAAGCAGCGGTTTTTGGTTCATCGCTTAATCGGGTGTTCATCAAATCAACGTTTTTTATTGCATCACTGCATCACGTTTGCATCACAGCAGCACTAGTGTCAGCAACACATTTTTTAACAAACAAGCATATCGCACTACACAGCATATAACAACACATTAAGGTACGTGGTTGAATTTCATTGCACTTGTGTGTGTACGAATTTGAAAAAAAAAAAAAAAACCCGCGTGATTATTTTGTAAAAATAAAAAGGGGAGAAAACTCAGTGCTTAATATTTTTCCGAAAACAAAAAATATAGAACATTTTCACGTTTATTGGTGTATCGGCTAACATTAACGAATGGCGCGAACGTCCATTTTGATTCTTGATACGGTGTTGTTTGTGTAAAAATACCAGTCGCACAGTCGCATTTACCGAAGCACAAGATTGATAAAATTTATTCTTTTCTTGCAAAGCACAGAATTTAGTTTTTTTCTTATTTTACTGGCTTTCACTTTTATTTGCATTTTATTAATCGCGTAACTTCAAGTATATTTTGCGAAACTCCTTTGGTTTCTTTTCACATTGCACTTGTCTATTATTAGTGGCGCGCTTGTACATATTGCTGATCACTTCACTGGGTTGTTTCCCCCAATTTATTTGTTTGTTGCACAAAATCACAGCCGCGCTTGAATAAACACAATTTTTTGATCGCAAATTTTAAATAAATTACATATTGTGAATTTCAATCATTTACACACGTATATCACATTTTTCGGTTGGCGAGTGACTTGCACATTTTTTGTACATACGAACATATACATACGTAATTACGTATTCGACAGTCTTACTTGGCTGCAAAATAAATAAATCGTTATTTAAATATACAAGTTATCCTTTGTTGTTCTCATAAGAACTAGGCTTATTTCGAGCTAAGCGGTTAGTGGCAATATTTTCCTACAAATCGGCGATTTCTATTACTACAGACAAATTTATTTTCTTGCGTCCAATTGAGTGGTCTTTGGTTGTCAAAAGTGGATACCTTTATTCGTCAGGCAGATTCAGTAGCAGAATTCGAATCTGACTACAATACTATGCAACCATCAGAGCACACAAAGCACTCCTTAGCTTTCCAAAGGGATGAATTAAAGGCTCTGTGGGAAAGGGTAAAGGGGTCTTATGAGGAGCTTTGCGCATCAAAAGAGCTCGAAACCAAAGACCTGACATCGGTTAAAAAGAAGTATAAAAGCACCTACTTCAGTTTTTTGCGGTGCCAAGCAGCGATGGCTGATCTTTCAGAGCAACTCGCAAAGACTGAAAAGGAAAGCGAATACAAGTCAGGTCGCGAGCTTAATATTCATCTCCCTCCTTGTGACACAGACATTTTTAAAGGAGATTATCTTTCGTGGCCATCGTTTAGGGATATGTTTACGGCTATATATATTCTCAATAAGCGCCTTACCCCAATTGAGAACCTATATCACCTCCGGCAAAAGACTCAAGGGGAGGCTAAGGAAATAGTGCAGAGATCCCCATTAACCAACGATGGCTTTGGTGCAGCCTGGAAAAATCTTTGTGACAGGTACGAAAATAAACGTATCCTCGTCAACGCTCAGTTAAAGGTATTGTTTAATTTGAACGCAGTTGAGAGTGAATGCGGTAGCTCTATCAAGAAACTGCAACGCGACATAAATAATTGCATCTCGTCGCTTCAGTGTCATCAGATTGATGTTTCAAATTGGGATGCAATATTCACATATTTGTGTTCGACAAAACTGCCAGAAACGACACTGGCACTATGGGAGCAAACCATAGAAAATAAAACTGAGATTTCCAAATGGGTAGATATGGATAAATTCCTATCCAATCGGTTTCAAACACTGGAAACCGTCACAGGTCTTAGGGGAGATATAGTCTCGAAACCTAAACCACCAAGCTCTCGGAATTCTGCAGAGACGCCTGCAAAAAAGCTTGGCGCCTTTCAAGCCAGTGTAGCAAAGGCAACATGTAAAATGTGCAACAGCAATGCACACAAGCTATCAAAGTGCGACAGATTTTTGCGTCTAAAGCCGACGGAGCGAGTAGATTACGTGAAGAGCATTCGCAGTTGCTTGAATTGTCTATCTGCTGGGCACACAGTCTCAAGATGTACCAGCTCATTTAACTGCAGCACTTGTCATTCGAGACATCACAAGTTGCTCCATATGCCAATTCAGCCAAAAGCGACAACTGATCCATCGGGTAGCGTGGAATCTACTCCAAACCAGGCTCAATCAAGACGCGAATCTGGAAAAGGAAACATCAAATCGGTTACAAATGTAAATTCTTGTTACGCAAATACAAGTAAAGGAGTTTTGTTAGGAACAGCACGCGTAAACATACACTATAATGGTATACATTTTTCGGCTAGAGCGCTTATAGATTCTGGTTCTGAGTGCTCGTTCATTACTGAGAGACTCAAACGGAGAATCAACCTGCCATCAAAACGCTTGCATGCCCAAGTTTCGGGCATGAATAACTCTGTATCTGCGCAGGTAAAAGAAGCGTGTGCTATTCAACTTCGGTCATCCACAGACCCGTTAATTAATATAGAAGCAATTGTGCTGGTTTTACCACAATTAACCGGGGATCTTCCGACTTGTCAGATAAGCGCAATGACGCGGCAATCGTTCCAAGACTTGGTCTTGGCGGACAAAAGATTCTTCGTCAATGAGCCAGTTGACCTGGTCTTAGGAGGAGATATTTACCCGCAAATAATTTTAAGCGGAATGAG
>NW_023459769.1:17320-49501 GCF_013731165.1 Rhagoletis pomonella | reverse complement strand
AGTAAGGTGGTTGGAGGTGACCCCCCAACCGACGAGCTAGCTCGGGAGGCCTGAATGCCAACCAACCTTACCCCAATAGCCAGCGACGTAACATACTGGAAAAGAGGGCGTGGCAGCTCCTATACTAAAATTTTCATGTTGTATATCTCTTGAAATATTTGTGTTAGAGCATTGGAACTTGCTGACGAGATAAATAAAATTAATTCCATACTCATGGGAAAATATGGGCGGTATTGGAAAAGGGGACGTGGCACCTCCCATAGTCACATGACCCCTTTAATTCCTTCTGACGTGGGGTGAAACCCGCGGGTGAAGCTAGTAAATAATAAATAAATGGGGTTTGAAACCTACTTTATTATTTAGGTTGAAGAATATTTCATTTCATTATCATCAATTTATATGAATTTAACAATACATTAGCGTGTACATATCTGATAAAGGAACTTAAAACATGTCGAAAAGAGATGCAAAAAAACTTAAATCAACATATGTATTGTGTGGCGGAAAGAAGTTCATAGTACTAGTGGCAGAAATAAAAGAATCTCCTTATTTCAACCAGTTTAGTCTATATTTCGTTTCTTTGCTTATATGGATTACTATCATTCAATTTTGTCCATCACTTAAGATAACTGAAATTTCGTGTAGTCTGTTGCATAACGTAAACCAAATAAATTAAAGTTTAATGGCCTTATTCATAAAAAATTAGGTAGGTTTAAAGAGCTTAATAAAATGACATCATACATACATTTTTCAGTTTATAAACCTTTTTTTTATGAATAAGGCCATAAAACTTTACGCAAAGTTCACGAAAATGCAGAATTTTTAGAAAATTTTTGGGTATGCAGTTTTGTAACCTATTCAACTTTACGTGTAGCCTACTACCGTTAACTTTTAATTCAAACTTGCACATTATTATACTAAAATTTAATAGGCTACAAAAATGCATACCCAAAAAGGTAAAAAAAATCGTAATAAAATTTTAAATTCGTGAAAGTATATATATGTATGTATATGTGTACATTTAACGTTAAAATTACTTCTAACGTGAAAGTAAGTTCTGCAATGAAATAAAAATCAAATATTTTCAATTTTAATTGTTTTAATTTCAGGAAATAACTCGATATACGATTGAAGAATAAAATCATTTTAGTACCCCAAAAAACGTATTTTAATGAGTCCGATACTGAGTAGTATCGATACTTTTTGCCTGATACCTTTAGAGTATCGATACCATGAGCTCGATGCCATAATGAGTAATCAGTATCGATACCAAAGTCTCAAATTTCGAACCCTATGCATTTAAATGCGCATTTCAAAATTTGTACAACAATTATAAAAATGCAAAAACAATTTGCCAAAATTTCGAACTTTATACTCAGAATTTTTAGAAAAATTTTTGGTACACAATTTTATAGCCCATTAAGTTAGAGTAGGGTAACATGAAGTTTCATGCAATTACAAAATACCGTTGATTTTTGGGAATTTTCTAAACGATGCTGGGCATTTTCTTCCATATAAGCAAATTGCCGAACATACTTTGTATGGAAAAAAATGCGTGACACCTCCAGCAAAAAAATTGTAAAAATCAACGTTACTTTTAGTCACTTGAAACTTGCACTTTATCCTCCTGTACTTTAATGGGCTATAATTATAAAACTGCGTACCTAAAATTTTTCTAAAAATTCTGAGTAAGAAGATTGAAACAGTTTGAAACAAAAAAAATCAAACCACACCAAGCAATCAATATACTCACGACACTATGGGCCAAATACAGTAAAACTGCGTTTTTAGTTTTATAATTTTTTTTACTAAAACTTTATAATTTCAAAGATATGTTAAATTCTAAAAAACTATTTAAAAAATTCAGTGCAACGTAGAATAAAAATGAATACCAAATAAAAGAGAAAATTCTGTAGGATTAAAAAAAAATTAAAATTTTTCGGGCTCGCAAGGACTAACAGCGATTGAAATGCCCTTTTAAAAATTTTATTTTTTTAAGCTAATAAAGTTAGAAGGACTATATTCGAGGATGTTGTCAAGTTTATATCAGTCCTTAACATATAATTTTTTCAAAATTAATATTGCTAAATTTCAAGGATATTCAAGGATTTTTAAGGACATTTTCAATACCTTATGCACCAAAAAATTTAATCTATTCTTTCTCTACGGAATTTTCTCTTTAATTTGATGTCCATACTGTTTTCCTAAGTACACTGCACTAAATTTTTTTAAAGCATTTTCTGAATTACTCATATCATTCAATTTTCAAAGTCCTTTTAAAAAAACCTGATGTCAGAGAGAAAAGCTAAAAACGCAATTTTATACTGCATATATTTGGCCCATGGCTTCGCGAATATATTGATTTTTAACCGACTTCCAAACAAGGAGGAGGTTATCAGTTCGTCGGAATATATTTTTTTTTTTTATGTATGTTACTGCTTAACTTTGCACCACGTCAATTTCAATAATTCTTTTTGCAACGGAAAGGTAGTGTCTCAGAGGTGGTCCCATACTAATTAGGTTTAGATCCGATAATTGGATCATGAAATATATAGATATACATATATTTTTTTTAAGTCGGTTTTTTTTTGCTAAAAATTACTTGTTTGTGTGTAAAATTGCCTGTCGCACGGTGTTATGTGTATGTATAATTAGCTGGACATATCGAGGCCTAACCGCCAAAAGGGGGCGTAAGCGACAACATGTCCTATTTCCTGTTTTTGACAGAAATCGATTACTTACCACCATACGCACCAGCTGTCAAAATTTCAAAGTCCTACGAAGTACCGTTACAAAGTTATTGCGAAAACAATTTTGGCGTAAGTGCTTAATTGTACTCTGTTTACATTTTTTTGTGCCCGCAGTGTCGGTTAGGCCTTTTTCTCCGTGAACAATTTTTCATTGCAGAGGGGAATTGTTACATTTTTAACCGACTTCCAAAAAAAGGAGGAGGTTATCAGTTCGTCGGAATATTTTTTTATTTATTTTTATTTTTATTTTTTTTTTTATGTATGTTACCGCATAACGTTGGTGGTCCCGTACTAATCTGGTTAAGATCCGATCTGTGGATCATGAGATATATATATATATATATATTTTTTTTATATGAGAGTTGAATTCGGTTTTTTTTTTGCTAAAAATTACTTGTGTGAAAGTTTTGAAGTGCCTCTATTTTTCTTCCAAATATGGACTATTTACAAACAACGGTAAATTCATATATTTATGGTAGATTAAGATTTTGAATCAAAAGTATAAAAATAGAATACATGTACATGGTCTGATTCTGTGCTTGTTTCTTAAAATATTGCACTCCAATAAGGCAAAAAAGGCTCATCCCCTGCCCTTTGATGCTTTGTCAGGCGAGATGAGTGCCCTGAAAAGCAGAAGGTTGCTTAAAATGCCAATATTATAACAAGATATAAGAATTGAGTTAAAAGAATACGATAAGAATAAAATAATTAAGTTAAAGCATCAGAATGGTTTTTTAATGCAAAAAAATGTTTTTGAAAATATATCTTTTGGCTTAACCGCCGCAATTGCGAGCTGTAGCTTTTTTTTGTGGCGGCAAAAAGAGCGTAAGCGACAAAATCACCTGTTTCATTAAAGATGGGCAGATAAAACCACCAGTATTATATACCTAACATCAAACGTAACTTGTTCAATGACCTTCACGTAAGTATCTACAGTAATTGCCGTGCTAATAAAAAAAGTAAGTACGTAAGTAAGTAAGTAAGTAAGTAAGTAAGTAAAAGTATGTACATATCTACTTTGTCTCATAACCAATATACATACATTCATACATATGTACATACATACATATAGCTGCTTTTGCTTAAGATTATATTTTCTATCTAGATCCCTCTCCCCATGTTCGTTCTAATTACATTTATGTTATTCTGTTTTCCTTTATCTTCATTTTTATCTTTATACTCTATCGACAACAAAAACGATAGTAACATCCAATGAAATATCAATAACAAAACCGATAAAATATCGACACCAAAATCGATGAAAAATTCAATAAAAATTTCGATAGCGAAATCGATAATAATATTGGTAGCAAAATCTATTAGAAACTCGATAAAAATATCGCTAAAAATATCCATAACAAAATCCTTAAAATATTGATAACAGAATTGATAAATACCGACAACAAAATCAATAGATATCGATAACAACATCGATAAATATCGATAACAAAATCGATAAAAATATCCATAAAAAATCGCTAAAAATATCGATAACAAAACCGATAAATATCGATAACAGAATCGATATTAAAATCGATAAATATCGATAATATCGATCGAGTGGATTGACATCAATAACAAAATTTTTAAATATCGATAACGAAGTCGATTAATATCTATAACAAAATCGATAAATATCGATAACAAAATTGAAAAAAATATCGCAAGTAGAAACCCAGCAAAAAACACGACTACCACAGAAACGAAAGTGGAAACGAGCTAGGCGATGGGAATCGCTTACCGTTTCGCTTCAAGAAGGCCTTATCTTAACATGGGCATGTTATTGGAGGTAAGCCCTTACCCGCAGCATTACCTTCAAACGAACGCATGGATAAACAGAATCCAGAGAAGCGAACAAAGAATGCCTTACAGAGAAACTAATGTAGAATGCCTAGATGAGTACATACTTATTTATATTAAATTGAAATCAGAAAATGTCTTAAAAGATTAAAATTAACTAAAATTTTTATAAATCAGCGTACATATGTATGTATTTTGGTATTTAGATAATCTTTAAAATCGGTATGTACATACATGCATATTTAATTAAGCTTAAAATTGTACTTCCTCACTCTTGTACGTCACTTCATTGACTGACTTCAACTTCGCTGCAAATTGAACAAAGCAAAACACGATTTTTATGCGAGACAAATTTCCACAGAAAGTAACGGTAGAAAAAGAATTTTTGGATATTCATTCCACTTTTCAGCTGACTACGATACAGCATTCTACTTTGCATTCCCCGAAATGAAGCAAAGAAGCGAAACAAATAAAATATTGTAGGACATTCTACTTTGCATTCCCCGAAATGAAGCAAAGAAGCGAAACGAATAAAATATCGTAGGACATTCTTCTTTGCATTACCTGAAATGACGCAAAGAAGCGAAACAAATAAAATATTGTAGGACATTCTACTTTGCATTCCCGGAAATTAAGCAAAGAAACGAATTAAAAAATAAATATTATTGGACATTCTAATTTGCATTCCCCGAAATGAAACGAAGAAGCGAGACAAATAAAATATTGTAGCACATTCTACTTTGCATTACTGGCAATGCCTAAAAGAAGCGAAAAAATTCGAAGGCATTATAACGCTATGCCTTCTAGAACACGTATCGATTACAAAATCGATAACAAATCGATAAAAATATCGATAACAAAATGGATAAAAATATCGATTATTATGTCGATAAGTTCCGAAAATATCGATAGCAAAATTGGTAACAATATCGATAGAAATTTCTATAAATAATCGATAACAAAACCGATAAAAATATCGATAAGTCCCGAAAATCTCTAAAGTCCCCAAATAGATCCCAGATTGAGTCTCTGTGTCTCGCTCTGTATCCTTTCCTCTTTAATTACCTTTATTTTAATCTTTGTTCCCCCATCTTCATCTTTACTTTTATTGGTATCCTCATCCTCCTCTTTGTCTTTACTTTTATGTATATCATTTTCTTCATCTAAATATTCCCCTTCAACTTTGCCCTTATATAGAAATGCAGCAAAGCCTCGAATGAGCGAAATCTTGGAAATTACTTATTTGTCGACTTCAAAGCCGCTTTCGACAGCACTAAAATGAGTTGCCTATATGCCGCGACGTCTGAATTTGGCATACCCGCGAAACTGATACGGCTGTGTAAATTGACGTTAAGCAATACCACCAGCTCCGTCAGGATTGGGAAAGACCTCTCCGAGCGTTTTACTACCCAACGGGGCTTCAGACAGGGCGACTGCTTTCCACACACACTCTATGGCCGTTTTGTTACATGGCGCAGAAGCATGGACAATGAAAACATCCGATGAGGCGGCGCTATGGGCCGTCGAGAGAAAACTCGGGCCCAGTACTAAAAAATCACGGGCCCCTATATATACATTGTATTAATTTAAAAGCATATGACCCAAATCGCCGAAAACGAGACCAAGGAAAAAATTGTTTCTCAGGTTTCGCAGATTTTTGATTATATCTGGGTCATGCATATTCTAAGGTATCGGACAACGTAAATATACACGAATCTTCTTCTCTCAATCATGATAATTAGTGGTGTGCTGAATTTTCGGTACCCAATACTTAAGAAAGATTTCGGTACCCAATACTTCCTTCTCGGTACCCAATACCGATTCTATACATAATTGCAGCTTTTTGACATAATTTTCAACAGAATATCTGTCAAAAAAGTAGCATCGACTTTATTTCGACTATGAATATGCTTCACAATAAGTACGAGTAAGACGATGCTCTCCCAAAAGTTGAACAATTTGTACTAAGCAATGTGGAAACCACATATCAAAACACTCTCATCGCTTTCTTGATATTGTCGCAACAGTAAACTACCATTTTATTAGTTTCCACCTTCGTAGATCTAAAATTTAAGAAAAATGTTTTGACGGATGAAGGAAGTCTTTCAAGGCCCCGGTCAAAAATCAGCTGGTTTGAATTCGTTCTATACATTTTAGTTGTTAATATTGATTTGCCGCATACGCGTGCGTCAAAAATTGAGAGTTGGGCAAATTTTATCAGTTGCGTCAACACATGCGTCTATTCAAAATCACAGAGTTGACTTGGATGCCAGTCAAACGCATCCCTGTGACGCAGAAAAGAATTTCTATCTTTTGCTACAATGAATGCTCTGACAGCAAATGTTCTTAGTTTTTGAATTTGAATTTTACGATTGAAAAACATTCAAACATTTTTAAAATGGAAGCATTTGGTCGCTCGGTCCTTATTCATTTTTTCTTTATACGATTTTTTGTGTTTATTAGTAAAAAGTGAATAATTACATTAAGGGAGTATCAACACACTCAAAACGGCAAGAGTTAACCAGCGTTCGTGTTTCTGTGGCGTCAGCATTGCCTATGAGAACAGCTTCATATAAACGCATGATTCAATAATACAAGGTTGTGTAATTTGTGACAAGGTTGTGTAAATTTGACACTCCTTTATCTAGATTTGTATTTTGGAAGTAGGAGAAAGGGGAAGAATGTGTTCGCCTTTTGCGAAAACGGTTGTAGAAAGGTACTACAAAAAGAACGCAAAGTATACAATTAGAAGTAAAATGTGTATTATTAATTCTATGCGAATTTGCAATATATTTGGTGTTTTAATGGAAATACTAAACAATACAAAAAAATGTATATTTTTGATTTAAGTTATTCGTCATTTCCTGGAACAAATCTAGAATACCGACCGTTCAGCTATGCAAAAACGAAAAATGCAGATTATATCCAAATATGCTATTTATTTTAAAATTGTTATTTCTTAATTGTTTGCTCTTGTTGAAAGTTAAAGTATTAATCAAAAATTTTCTTTTCCAATAACAAATAAATTCATAGAACAATAAATTTAACTTCAAGAATTTAAACCATAACCACCATAAAGATAATTAATTTGTCTTTCAGCTGATGTACATAATATATAGCTTTTTTATATTTTTAAACCAAACCCCCCAAAAAACGAACAAATGTGTTTTTTCATGAAATAACGTTTTTTGAAAAAAACTGCATAATTAATGGTAAATAAATTGATATTATTTAGAAAGTACAAGTTATTATCTTTAATGCGATATTACATATTTTATCATGATCTACTTTTGGGTTTTAAGAATTAAGTGATAATAAAAAATTTGGTATCGTTGAAAACAGCGTAAAAAGTTTTATTAATCGGCACATTTGGTTATTTTATAGCTAAACGGTCGCTATTCTACACTTGTTCTAGAAAATTACGCAAACGAAGGTGATGCCAACGAATATTTAGTATGAAGAATTTTTTTTTTACTACTGATACCACTGGAAACTGTAGAGTAAGCAACATTCTGCACAAGTAAAGGAGCCTATTTTATGTGTGGGAGCGAGAAGACTGTTTTATTACAAAACCTTTCTATTATTAAATTAATGGAAATTAAAGAAGCACAACATGAAGTTAAGGGTTGTTTATATTTAAAGACCACCACTTTTTTGCATTATACTTGCCTCTCTTCGCTTGCCTTGTATTACTTTGAAGTTAATAAAAACCGTATTCGATAAAATAATCAGCGTTTAACTTTCTAAGTCGGCAGCATTTCTAATGTAACGTAACCGTCCAAGATATCAAAACGTTTTTTGTCGCGGAATCCACCAGACTAAAGAATTGAAAAATCTGGTTTCTTCGACCATTTTCGGCCTTCTTTCACAATAAAATAAAGCAGTTTCTTCATTATCCATATGTTTTTGGTGGAGAACTATTTGTAACGTAAAACGCGAGACATACGGGCATGCTTATGCATATAAACTAGCACACAAATGCGAACAATTTTGCCCTGACAGACGTCAGCATTGCGGATTAACGAGCCGCAGGGTCGTGGGTTCGAGTCCCACGGCCAGTAGGATTTTCCTCTATTTCGTTTTTAGTATTTTTTTTTATAAGTTCTATATTTTTTAACATTGCTTTCAGTTAGTTGTTGTTGACTTTTTAATAAAATTCATCTGTAAACGTTTAAAATAGCTAATAGTAAAATATAAAATGTGATATAAAATAAAGTAATATTAAATATATAGAAAAAATAAAATAAATAACAAAAATCAAGAATTGTTTCGCAATCGCTCCAACCGAGGATCGACCCTGGCAGCTATAGGCTTGTAGCACGCAACTCTCACCACTCGGTTAGCGCGGACGCCAAACTCTCCTGCTTTGTTCGCTTATTTGTACAAAAGACAACAGCTCGCCGTTTTTACCAGTGTTTTCATCGAAATTTCCCCTGATCCGAGTTAGTTCCCAAGAAAATCGTGCATTTGTTCGGCTGCTTATGCATATTTTAAGGAGGAACATGCATGAGTTAAAGCAAATAAAGGCTGTTTATGCAAATAAGCGAGCCCGTTTGTCAACCGTATAAGAGTCTTCTTTACTAATTTAGTTTTCAGGTAAAATTATTTTTTATTTAGTTAGAGATAGGGCTCATTTTGATAGCAACATTGTAAGCTATTGAACTCATAGTTAACATTTAGTATATTCCTTTTAACCCAAATCCTTTTAACCCAAATCCTTTTCTTTTCTTCCTATTTGGCGCTGTAACCGCCTAAGCGATTTTGGACGAGTTTAATAAAGCGCGCCAGTCGTTTCTCTTCTGTGCAAACTGACGCCAATTGAAAATGCCAAGTGAAACCAAGTCCAAGTGAGTTAAAGCAAATAAAGGCTGTTTATGCAAATAAGCGAGCCCGTTTGTCAACCGTATAAGAGTCTTTTTTACTAATTTAATTTTCAGGTAAAATTATTTTTTATTTAGATAGAGATAGGGCTCATTTTGAAAGCAACATTATAAGCTATTGACTCATAGTTAAAATTTATATTCTTTTTAATTCAAATCCTTTTCTTCTTCTTATTTGGCGCTGTAACCGCCTAAGCGATTTTGGACGAGTTTAATAAAGCGCGCCAGTCGTTTCTCTTCTGTGCAAACTGACGCCAATCGGAAATTCCAAGTGAAACCAAGTCCTTCTCCACCCGGTCTTTCCATCGCAGTGGGGGCCTCCCTCTTCCTCTGCTACCACCAGCGGGTTCCGACTTGAATACTTTCAGAGCTGGAGTTTCGGTGCCCAATCGAACGACATGGCCAAGCCAGCCGGGCCGCTATATTGCTCAAATAGGCTCAGAAAATAAAAATTACGTAGAATAATAAAAAACGCGAGAATTATATTATTTCAAAAAGGAACGAGGCCAAAAGAAGCGAAACAAAAAGCTAAAAGAAGAAGATTTTCTGATTAGATAATAAAAATATATTGGATTTATTTCAAGTACTTTTCTAGTGCTATTATTATCCTTCAAAATGCACTCTCGAATGGTGCTATGAGATTTTTCCTTCAAGAGTTACGTCCACTTTAGCCGTCTTGTCCTCGAATCTAACATCGCCAAACCAAGCATATGCTTTCTAACTCAACACATTTTCCAATGGCCATAGTTTCTGAAGGAAAACTCGTAAAGCAACTATCTAAGGCGCATTTTGAATAGTTAGAATAGTACTAAATGTCATAGAACAAACAAAAGTGGCCATTAAAGCCTTTTTTCGTGTACTTAACCCCGGAAAACCTCAATATCTTGGCACAGTTGTAACCTCCAGTTCGAGTTCTAGCAAGAAAATTACTTCTGAAACGACTTACAGCTGCACAGCAACAGAAGTCTGTATTCATAATTATTATGTTCTTAATTTCTTTGTATTACATGTCAAATCGCAAGTCTGCTTAATTCATGCTACTTATTGCATAAACAGATTACAAGCTATTTTTTGCAAATATTGACCTCAAATTTAATTTTATCAGTTCAATAAATACGTAGCTCTTGAGTTCCATCCTTAAGCTAAGAAACCGTGTACCAATTTTGAAAACATTATATAAGGAGAGTAGACTTTTTCGATAATATAAAGCAGCTGTTGAAAGAAGAAAAACTATCCGAAAGTTGTATTCTAGCGAGTTTCAGCGGGTTTTGAAAAGCAACAGTAACAGTCAGCGTTTTGGGCCATATGAACATTTTCTTTAATTTATAGAGTCGAAAACAATCAGCACGATTCGTAATATGTTTATAATGAAGGCCTATAACGAAGGAGCAATTACATTTAAAAAAAAAAATAATAACAAGTTGTGGTTCTGATATTTCGGGCCCCTTTAAGAAGCCCGGGGCCGGGGGGATTCACCCCTTTCGCCCCTCCCTCTCGACGGGCCTGGCGGCGCTTGAAGTATTCGAGAAAAATATTTTGCGGAAGATTTACGGGCCTTTACGCGAATTAAAATCCAGCGGCTCCACTGGCTTTGTTATCTCGTTCGAATGGACACCGACGCTCCAGTTCTGCAAGTATTTGACTCGGAACCCGCTGGTGGTAGCAGAGGAAGAGGGAGGCTCCCAATGCGATGGAAATACCAAGTGAAGAAGGACTTAGCTTCACTTTGCTTTTCCAACTGGCGTGAGTTGGCATAGAAGAGAACTCGGCCAAAATCGCTTAGGCGGTTATATCGCCAAATAAGAGAATGAGCAAATTGTAAAAAAGGATTTATTTCGAAATGCGTAGATAAAAATCTTAAGGTGGTTGTTGTGGTAGCATTGCAATTTGCAAAAAAAATTTGAAGCTCTACCACAAATGTGCTATAGTCCGAACACTGGCTTTTAAACCCATATATGATAATGTTAATTTACCCACCTCTGATGTAAGTTCATGAATCATGGTACTTGCATGTACATCAGCGCGATTCATGAAACGTCCCAAAGTGGAATTTTTGACGAAATGACAACGTTGTGAACAAAATTTTATGAATGGCATAAGTCATCAGTCAAAGGTAAAAAGTTTTGTTATTAGTTTATGATGGTAGAATGATTTACAGGTGCATTCAATGAAAAGTAACCAACCATTTATCCACAAGAGGTGGAAGTGGCTTATGTCACATTCAAAATAAACGGCTTATTATTAAAATATTTCCACACACCGCATGTTTTCACGTGTACATAAAACCCGTACATAGATATGTATAACGTCGATATGTATATACTGTCGATGGGGCATCACCAGCGATGCGTTGTACCATCGGTTGTATCGGTATTGCCATCGATAGTTTGCCACCACTAAGCTAGAGTATAGTATTCAAGACTCTTACATTTTCTTAATTGAAACGGCCCTTACAATTGTAGACAATTTCACTAATAATTACAAGTGTATGAAATAATATTGTGTTGCAAGGAATTGGGATACTTGTAGTTAAAAGAGAATTCGGAATAACCTGTAGATTGTGCCCAATTGTAGACATTGTGTAACAGGCCCCAGAGCGATCGAAATACCCTGTTTATGTCCAGATTAATCCACCTACTGTTAACATAAACTCTAGACTTCTTAATAGAAACCTCTGCGAAAGTTGCTGGTGCTGCTTGCTTACGTTCCCGAAGTTTTGTAGCAGACCATATTCATGCTCACTCGTCTACTTCCTGAATTCCCGAAACATCATTATTTTCTAGGACTGAGTAAAAATTTAATTACAGGAATTGTTGACATTTCTTAACTCATATCTAGGGAAACGATATCGAACCGAAATTATCGATATGGTACTCATTTAAAGTATCGCTGTAAAAATATCGGGTACCCATTAATATCGGAATAAAGAGACTCGATATACCAAAATAAAAAATAAAAAAAATCTGAATGTTCGTGTCGTATGTATGCCGCTACGGGGTAGTGATTAGAAACCTCCGAGCGTATTTCTGCCATGAAAAACAGCTTCTCATAAAAAATACAATCGGCGTTCAGAATCGGCGTAAAACATTAGGGACGCCCTTTGTGGCACAACATGAAGGCGCACGCAACAAATCGAAGGAGAAGCTCAGCTAAACACTAACATATTGTGTAAGCGCCGATCTATTATTATTACTACATCGCGTAGGGATTGAGGTGTTTACTTAAAACACCGAGACAGCGTGTTCAAATCCCGCCATATGCAATCCTAACGATAGTAAAAAATTTCTGTTCTTTAAAGCCCAATTTATATCGGCAAGAATTGATAATCACATTATCTCTGTAATTTGAGTTTATGACATTCGATACGATGCTACGGTTCTGGTACTCGATTCCAAAAAATATCGTTTTAAAACTATCGAGTAAAAAATGTCGGTATCGAACGCCAAAAGTATCGATATGGTATCGTATCGTATCGAAATTCGTGTCCCTAATCATATCCAGCCAGTCGTTGCCAATTTGAATACCCGAATCGCATCCTGCGTACTGTCAACAAAGATATTTTAGACCCCGTTCACATGACAGGTGCTTAACGCGCGCTTACAGCTACATATATTTCCTTGCATTTTTCTTAAGGTATTCATATGCTAACGCGCCTTAAACGCAGGAAAATACTTGTAGTTCTTTGGAGCGCGTTATCAAACGCGTATTAAGCGCCCGTCATGTGAACGGGGTCTTAATCATGCTTACCATCTTTGTGTAGATGTATGTATATATGCCAATATCGCTTTTTAAAGTGCTTTTACTTTCAGCCTACACTTTTAAACATTTGCTTAACAAATTATGCCCATTAAACTATTTTTTATTAATGTTAAAAGTAAATTATGGATGTAACTAAAAATGGAAAGCTTTGTTCCAAAAAAAATGCTTTGTTGTAGATTTGCATTAAATATCACTGTCCTTTTGCGCTTACTCTGACAAACAGTTCTGAACCATAGTTATCATGACGTTTCAGATTTTGCAGCTACAGATGAACGAATATAAATACCATTACTTATTTACTAGTTTCGACATTGAAACATTCGATCTCGAGGACTTCAAATATAATTTTGTGAATATCACTTCGTTCCGTCTGGTTGATGTCGGTGATGTGAGCGTGCGCAACATACTCAAGGACATGGAAGCATTCAGAAGCGAACACAACAATGAAAAAACTTACTACCGAAAGCTGCGCACGATACAGGTGATGGTATATTTCCAAAAAGACAGCGTGATAATTTACAAAACTGTCTGCAATTCAATTTCCGCACAGACAGAACCAGCGCTAGCATACGATTCAGTTTATATATTTGCTATTGGCTTAAAAACCTTGGAACAGTCACATGCACTGCGCATTTCGAACGTTTCATGCGAGGACGAGACACCATGGGAAGGGGGTTTGAGTTTGATAAACTATATAAATTCGGTGGAGTGGCGGGGTCTAACCGGCCCGATACAGTTCAAAGAAGGCCGACGTGTTCAATTTAAGTTGGACCTAGTCAAACTGCGCCAACATTCCATAGTTAAAGTGGGCGAGTGGACCCCACAGACTCGTCTCAATATAACCGAGCCGTCGCTATTCTTCGATGCAGGCACAATGAATGTTACGCTAGTGGTTATAACAATATTGGTAAGTATAGGTACATAGATGGAAGTCCTCATTACGTCTAGCGCCTAGACAAACTACCTCTACCGTAACTTTTTTGACTACCTCAAGACCAGGCTGTCGATGACTACCTATAGTAATAAAAACTCACATGACAACTTCAAGCGCTGTATATATTAGAATGTCTCTGTTCTGTCCTGTAGCACCACAATATGAAATGTTGACCCGTTTAAACTAAGCTAAAACTAGCAAGATGACCCTAAGTATGATCTCTACGTTTTCTGGTTAAAATTACTTTTATTTAAGTAATACTTACTTGTAAAATTTATTAATTCCGCGACAGAAAGATTTATTGAACTTTTGATAAAATGTATGCACTTCTCGCGCGAGAAAATTCCGGCAAATATGTGACAGAAATGAATCAGCTGACATTTTAACGCATGTGTTACCACATTATCAGACCTGCGACCTCGTTAAGTTGGTAATGATATATTCGGTAATTTACAAAAACAAAACAATGGTGGGAGTTACCGAATACCGAATTAACGAGTATAGTCTGAATACCCTTAATACGATGTTTTTTTGTAGAAAAACTGTAAATGTAAATGTAATGTAACGAAAACACTATCAGCCGGTGCGAACAGCCTTCAGCCCATAATCCACATAGTACTAAAGTAGATAAACTGTGTGCGTTAAAGGCATAATATAAGTTCAGGCGTGCGTATGGAATGTTTTCATATACCTCCATTTTCAAAGAAACAATTAGGGAGCCAGAAAATTCAGCTCGGCTCCCTTTTTCTATCTTCCTGGAGCAGATAAATTATTGTGAGTAACCGAATTCATTTAGTGCTTTCTATATGAGGGTTTGTCTCCATTCTTTTGTGAATTCGTTTATGATTTATTTTGGAACAAATTTCCGTCATTTCTTGTCAAGTTTGGTTTGGAGAAAACCCGGTTTAGTCGTTGCGCCATCTTCAGTCCACAAACCAAACTCGAAAAGGAATGATGGAAAATCGTTCTAATATAAGTTATCTTACCACCCAGTCGGAAAAATCAACCAACACTAACACACATGATTATATTCCAGTTTTTTTTAATTATAGATAATTTTGTAATTTAATTCATTCACCTAAACTTCTAAAGATGTGCTAGGAACCTATAAACCGATTGCATTTAATTTATTTTGTTTTGGAATTTCTCTTATTAAAAGCTTTTAACAAATTTATGTTAAAGCTGAACTACTAATTCCATTCAAATATTATTCATATTTTTTTACTTTTGGAGCATATTTTAAATTGTTTGACATATTTTTAATTATAATGCGATAGTTACACTTTTCGTAATCTATTTTTGTGCAGTGTTGTTTTCCTACCACGTTTATATCAACTCGCTTTCTTGTTTATTTAAATAGTTTTTAGTATTACGGTGATATTTTTCCAACATGTGAATCTCACTACACTTTTGCATTCGGTGTTGCGACCTCTCTAGACTTTTCCTATAAAAGCAGAATTTTTCGAACTGAACCCCCTCAAAACGGCCTGTTTAACATCATTTATTGAGTTCTACCTTACACCTTTATTGTCCTGTCTTAATTTAGGGAATCCGATGGGGACTACAGAGTGGATGAGATAAGATTTCACGGCGAAATTCCCGTAAAAGATGTCTAGATTGTTTCGAGGAATGGGCTGACGCGTTATCGTGATGGAAGATCACACCCTCATGCAACTTTCCAGGCCGTGTTTTATGATTGCAGCTTTCAATAGTTATGTGCTGAATTTTCGGTACCCAATACTTGAAAAAAATTTCTGTACCCAATACTTTCTTTTCGGTACCCGATACCGATTCCATAAATTAAATCTTTGTCATAATATATACACTTGTAGTCAGCTGATTAAGTTTAGTGACATTTTGACCAGTTTTGGTTATTTATATTTTGTTCATTTAATGTTTATAATTTTGTTTATAAAAGTCTAGCACATTACATAACCAGCACCACATCAATTCACATTTAAAACTTCTTACAAAAATTATAAAAATTCAACAAACTTTAACAATCACACCTAAAAAAAATTATTAAAAATCAACGCGGTTTCCTAGCTTATTGAAATTTGCACTTTAACCTACTTAAATTTAATGGGCTATAAAACTGCATAAAAGGTTAAAAATTTTTGGGAGTATTTGTTAAAGTTTGTTTAATTCTTATAAATTTTGTACGAAATGAAGGAAGACAATACCACTAATAATTGTACCATGAGCTTACTCGTGCGAGCAGTGCACTCAACACACGTATTCTTACGCTCTTTAAATAAGTCGTTGTTCTGACCACAGTATCTACAGCAATAAACCTTTTTGAGTACTCCTCGGGGGTAAAATCTGATCAGGGTTGATAATGAGAAGGAGCAAGAATTTTGTTGATTCAGAGTTGTATACAAAATTACTGTGGTATGAAAGGGAGCAACAACCGTACCATGACAGAGTGGCACAAGTCATGACTGTGTCGGTGACCGAAATTAATTTCAAAAGTGTAAAAAGAATTGCAAATTATTGTTTATTATTATAGATACTAATAAAAGTTATCAAAGTCCAGTTTATAACTTGTTTAACTATACTACTAACTATATTACACCGTAACTGATAACGAACTGGTAAATGCAGAAAACGCTAGTAATTCAGTCAAATAAGGCAAATCTCGAAATGAAAGATAATAAGCTAAACATTTTCACAAGTCTTTATTTTGGTCTTATAAAACTTACCTCAAAAGTCTCATATGACCATGTGTCCGCGTCTTAAGATTTTTAAGGTCAAAGGTCACGAAAATCAGTTTTTTGCAAATATCTCGTTTCAGGTCATTAGAAAAATTGCAGACCGAAAAATTCTCTTCAACTTTTGTTTCAAGTAATTTTATGTACATTCAACCCTTCTTGAGATAGAGCGCAAAGAGTGGGGGACCGCCTACCTGTATATACGATACCGCGAGATCAGCTAGTGGAATACAACAAATAAACGAGTTATATAGTTAACTAGCAGACCCCGCGAACTTCGTCCCGCCCAAAATTTATTTTTTTATTGAAACATTTGGTACAACGTTTTCGCCAGCAATTCACGTTCACGTTTGGTTTTGTGGTCGACAGAAGGCATATACTACATTGCCGTCTTAAATAACCTGACGAAAGCGTTATACTGGGAAGAAGTCCTTGCGGCTCGATGGTGAATCGTCGAGATCACCTCTTATAAAAAGAAGGAGCTTCATTTATATAATTAGTGTCGGTAACACAGGGCAACACCGATTTTGATGCGGCAAATGTTAAAGCTGTTTTTGATAGACTTTTTTGTCCTGATTACGAATCCGTAAGTATAAAGTTTTCATCGGCTCCAGATTTTGAGAAAAACGTGGTAAAAGTGTCAAAAAAGTCGCGTTTTTGCAATATTTGAGAAACTCTATCAGGGACACAAAAGGTGATAGAACCTTCCACTTAGGCTTAAATTAAAGCTAGAGCTACATACTACTCACCGTTTGCTGTGAACATTTTCCGACGGATTTTCTCTTTTTTTTCGGAAAATGTTCAGTGAGGTCCCCCGAAGCAACTTGAGGATTGAAATTGTTTCCAGGGTACCGTGCGCTATGCCTGAAAATACTATTCCTGCACCTTTCCCTGATGGTCACCCATACTCATTTACTTTTTATCGCACAACAATAAAAAAAAATACTGGAGAACTATGCAACTGAAAAAAGGTGTAAAAATCAGTGTTAGCTGTTTAATAAATGACTATAGGTGACCTTAGGGTCAAGGTGCAGGAATGGTATTTTCAGGGATTGAAGTCAGAAGTCCCAGCCTTAATTTTAGCCTAAGTGGAAGATTCTAACACCTTTTTCTTAATTGCGGTAGGTACTCAAAATTCCCAAAATCATTTTTTCCTGTTCAAAAAATGACTATAAGTGACTATCAAGTAAAGGTGCAGGAATTTGCAGGGATAGTAGTCAAGATTTTTTGCTTTAATCTAAGCCTAAGTGAGAGGTCCTACCACCCTTTGTTTCTTTGCTAGTGCTTCTCAAATATTGCAAAAAACGCGATTTTTTGACACTTTGACCTCGTTTTTCTTAAAATCTGGAGCTGATGGAAACTTTATACTTACGTCAAAAAAGCGTTAAAATTTGCTGCATCAATTGTTTCCCCATTTTTGTTGGCCTGTGTAATAAGTATTGTTAAATAGCCGATACCCGCATGTTTTCGTCGCCTTCAAACACCTTTCGAACTGTAAAACAATGACTCAATTCTATATAATAATATAATAGATCTATAATACGGGTATCGAATTTCAAGCAAATCGGACCATAAATAAGATTTTTCGGAATATATCGGTCCCTGGTCCACCTATCAGAAAAAAATATCCTATGTGTTAAGCCAGACAAAAAGCTACCTACGTGACAAATTTCAAGCAAATCGGACCATAAATAAGACTTTTTCGAATAGATCGGTCCCTGGCCCACGTAACGGAAAAAATGGATCCTATATGCTAATCTAGGCAAAAGGCTACCTAGGTACCAAATGGAGAAAATTGTTCCCAATTGATTCATGCTCACAATGAATTTCACAATTATCCGCAATTTTCCAAGCTTCACAACGAATTTTCCACCTTTACATCGTCCAACATCATCAAATCTTGCGATTAAATGCAAAATTTTGTCAAAAAAAATTCAAATTGTTCTTCCGGATTTTTCAGAGTTTTCCACTTAGAATTTTCTATTTTTCTATTCGAAAGCCATTCCGAAGGAATTGCACAAAAAATTCCATAAAAAAATTTAATTTTCGACTTTTCCAATTTCCCGACTTTTCCGGAAGGTTTTCCCAAAATTTTCTTCCGTAAAAACCGTCTCCTGGTAATAACGAACAACTAAAAAAAAATTTAGCCAAATCGGTCCAACCGTTCTCAATTGATGAATGACTATACATTTTTCACACCATTTTTATATAAGTATATAGATTATTCACTTAAAATACTATTATTATTATTAAATTTGTATTAGTTATCATTTTATATACTATGTTTATAGAAATTATTCATAAATAAAATATTCTCTAACAAGTATTTATTTTGTTTTTATCAATCATACAATATATTTTATTGAAATACTTCAAATGCAATTTAATTATATTTTTATTAACTGCATATAAAATAAAGTAAGATCAACTGCAGAATTTAACAATTATGATTTTTATAGTTAATTAGATACTGAAAATATTATACTTATTAAGTTTAATTATTCATTATTTAGTAAGTATTTACTATACTTTATTTTTAAAAATTTTCATAAATTAAACATTCGCTTATATTAAAAATATGCATTACATTTATGTGAATAATAAAATGTTAATATGGTATAGCGCAAATTAGTTTTAATTATATTTATATTTATTAATCGAATAATGAATTCATTGAAGTATAATTTTAATATATTTTTTTTTATTATTGTTTATGGTAAATATTTTTTTTAAATATTCTTCTTGTTCATTATCTTTTTCTTCTTTTTCTGTCTGTTCAATATCGGATTCATTACCATCATTATCGTTTTCTTAACTATTAGAATAGAAAGATTCAAGAATATCAGGTGCATATTCACTTTCTTCAATGAAATCACCTGAAGTTGATGAAGCGTTGAGACATGATTGTCCATTACACTGCCCACAAATTAAAGAGTATTGCAATTCTGATTTTCTGCATCGGCAATTAGAACCACAACCTTTCTTGCAATTGCAAAATATTGTACTAAGCAGTTCTTCTGGTGCTGGCGGTAATAATGTTGTAACTGGTGGTTCCAGGAGTTCATTTTGCAGTACTCAGCCTAATTCCTGGCGTTCTAAATTATTTCACAACCAAATTTGGGTCGGATAATAGACACGAATAATATGCTGATGAGCTACTGCACTTGTAGGTGGAAGACTTCATAACTGCACTGGTTTGTTGAGTCTTGTTGATTTGATGAACTGTGTATCGAAAAGTGTCTATATCGTGTTCTGATTTTGGAGCATTATACGTTGCTAAGAAAATACGTACTCGATTTTCAAATAATTCTTGTACAGAGCAGTTTTTTTGTTGAAATACTTGAGTTGACGCTTTTGAATGATTATTAATTTCGAACATTTTAATAAATGATATTTTTCCTTTTTTATAAAGTGCAGAAGTCATATCACACCCACTAAACGCGAGTAAAAATAAAATGTGTTTTTTAGAATGAGGGTATTTATCACAACTTTTCGATGAATACAACCCTTACCAATTTTTTTGAATAAAATTTGTTGTTGATGTGTTTGAGTACACCCTATCAAGATAACTAGCAAACCAATATCTTCTCCTATGATGACGGGAGTTTTTTGCTGTTCAGACTCTGCAATAGCTGTTTCCACAATGAGAACATCAGCATTATCTCTGGCTTGTTTTGTAGTGACATTAACAGTTTTTAATTTTTCGATAAGCATGTCTATACATTTTTTTTATTAGATGTATTCGATAAAAATTAGCTTGGGTGATAGGCCATTTATTGTTTCATCAAAACTGAGTTCGTAAGATTTTGAATGAGCAGCGATTCTTCTTAGTTGTTCCATTGCTTTAATGTTCTTACTGTAGTCTGAGTAACCATCAAATACAACAATGATACTTGAGCCGTAATGTGTTTGTAAATATTTGACGTATTTATCTAAAATACTACAGAGTGTTTCATCTTTATTCCATACAACGCGGTGCGAAATCCACCATCGATAATATACGTTGTAGCGATTTAATCCAGTCGAATATCAATAAAAGCCATATTATATAGTGCTGATTTTGATGTTTTTCTCATGCCATTATTATCAAATAAAGATGTTGGATACGGACTTAACTCATATTCTAGATATTCTTTTAGATTATTTTGAAATTTTCTGTTTACAGTATTTCTCTGGAAGAGTATTCATACAAGTCCGAAACTCATTTGTCACGGTGTGTAGAAAGTCAAATTTAACAACTAAGAAAGTCTAAGTTCGGGGGGAGCCGAACATTAAATACCCGGCGCAAGTATTAAATATATGTGTTCCACCTTTCCGAAAACTACCACTACATTGTAAGCCGGGTGCTTTTACCCCTATTTTAAACATCTTCGATAGAACGTTCAGTTAGACATAATGAGATGAACTTATATAGTCCTATGTGGGCGATATCACGCCCATTTTCCAAAATTCCAAACAATTTTACTTCTTTTCAAGGGATTGTTTTTAGTCTAAATTTTGAGTAAATTAGCGTACTTAAATTTCGAAATATTGAAGTTTCAAGCATTTCTAAAATTTACCGTTATACGAAAAGCGGCCGTAATTGTAGTCCGATTTCAATAATTTTCCACGTTATGCTTTTATGTGGAAAGCACAATAACCATACCGAGTTTAGTACAAATTGGTACGACGGTTACCGAGATACATATATCTGATCATAAGTGGGCGGTGCCACGCCCATTCTCAAAATTTTACCATGAATGTGTTTCTTGGTAAAGAATTGTTGCAAGCATCAATTTTGAATAAATTGGCTTTAATATTTACTGATGTATCGAGTATTTAGTATTTCTCTAAATCACCGTTATATGGGATGTGGGCGTGGATATTGTCTGATTTTAAAAATTTTCGGTCATTTGGTATGCTGTACCAAGGCCAGCAACTGTGCCAAGTTCGGAAGAAATTGGTGCAGCGGCTACCAAGATATACACATGTAACGCTAAGTGGGCGTGGCCACGCCCATTTCCCAAAAATGTATAATATTCTTATTTTTCGTCTAAAAGTTTATGTAAATATCAATTTTGAGTGAATAATCTTCAGTAGTTACTAAAATATCGCAGTTTTCGTATTTCCGAAAATTACCGTTATATGGGAGGTAGGCGTGGTTATTGTCCGATTTTGCCCATTTTCAATACCATCCGTCGTACGCCCGAATGAAGTGCACATACCAAGTTTCGTTAAGATATCCCAATTATTACTCCAGTTATCGTGTGCGCAGACGGACGGACGGACAGACAGTCACCGCTTAATCGATTTCTCTCTTCATTCTAATTATTTATGTATACATTTGTCTATGTCTATTTCGATTCGTTTTGCCTGTTACATACAACCGTTATGTGAACAAAGTTATAATACCCTTGTGCACAACTGCGCTCGGGTACTAAAAAAACCGGTCCCATATACATATGTATGGATATTTCCATACGTCGCGTACGTGACAGTCGTACGTTTCAGTGTGATACAAACAAGGAATACAATTTGTTTTCTTTAACTTTTTTTGGCCATTGTATAGCACATAATCAGCTCTATATTTAGCCGAAAAATGAAAACAATCGAACTGCTTGATCCTGAAATATAAGCATTTAAAGAGAGTGTCGTTACGTGACAAAAAATGGAAGTCGATTTTTTCTTTTCTTACAAAATCGCAAAACTCTGCGAATTGTGGATGGCTATTTTCATGAAACTTATTTTAATATGATTTGGAGCAATTCTAGTTGTTTTTAGAGTTTTTTGAATTAATGCAACGTGTTTCAATTTTCTTTTACAACCCCAAGTGTGAAACGTCACGTGACATAAATTTCCATCGTTATATTTATACCCGAGCGCACTTGTGCACAAGGGTATATTAATTTTGTTCACATAACGGTTGTTTGTAACAGCCAAAACGAATCGAGATAGATATAGACAAATGTATACATAAATGCTCAGAATGAATAGAGAAATCGATTAAGCCATGTATGTCTGTCCGTCCGTCCGTGTACACGATAACTCGAGCAAAAATTGAGATATCTCAACGAAATTTGGTATGTAAGTTTCTGTTAATCCAAGGTATTTTGGTGCGAAATCGGACTGTAACCACGCCCACTTCCCATATAACGGCAATTTTCGGAAATACAAAAACTGCGATATTTTAGTAACTACTGAAGATTATTCACTCAAAATTGATATTTACATAAACTTTTAGACGAAAACTAAGAATATTATTATTTTTGGAAAATGGGCGTAGCCACGCCCACTTTTGGTTAAATGTGTGTATCTGGGTAACCGCTGCACCAATTTCTTCCAAACTTGGCACAGTTGTTGGCCTGCGCACAACATACCAAATGGCCGAAACTTTTTAAAATCGGACAATAACCACACCCACATCCCATATAACGGTAATTTTCGGAAATACGAAAACTGCGATATTTTAGTAACTACCGACGATTATTCACTCAAAATTGGTATTTACAACAATTTTTACACGAAAACTAAGAATATAATTATTTTTGGAAAATGGGCGTAGCCGCGCCCACTTATGGTTAAATGTGTGTATCTGTGTAACCGCTGCACCAATTTCTTCCAAACTTGGCACAGTTGTTGGCCTTGGTACAGCATACTAAATGACCGAAAATTAAAAAAATCGGACAATAACCACGCCCACATCCCATATAACGGTAATTTAAAGAAATACAAAATCTTCGATAAATCAGTAAATATTAAAGATAATTTATTCAAAATTGATGCTTGTAACAATTCTTTAAAAAGAAATATGTTTATGGTAAAATTTTGGAAAATGGGCGTGGAACCGCCCACTTATGATCACATATATGTATATCAGTAACCGTTATACCAATTTGTACCAAACTCGGTATTTTTATTGTGCTTGCCACATAAAAGCAAAACGTTGAAAATTATTGAAATCGGACTAAAATTACGGCCGCTTTTCATATAAAGGTAAATTTCAGAAACGCTTGAAACTGCAATATTTCGAAATATAAGTACGCTAATTTACTCAAATAGATACACCCCGGCTTACCACCTAGCGGTAGCTTTCGGAAAGGTGAAAAAACATATATTTAATACTTGCGCCGGGTATTTAATTTTTGGCTCCACCCGAACTTAGACTTTCTTACTTGTTTTGTTAATATTGCTTTTAAATGAATTTTTAACGTAAACAAAACATGTATTTTATGCAGAATATACTTTATATTTTGACTTCAGCGCCAATTTGGGGTGAATTTGTTGGAAATCTATGACTTATTATGTTTCAACTACACTGAAAATAAAATTTCGTAAAAGTGCTACGAAAAACTTTCCTAGTCTTGGTTTTTGTACAATGTACGAAACTTTCGTTCATAATACGAACACATTTTTCACAACGAAACAAGATTTTACGAACCATTCGTAAATATAACGAAAGGACTTTCGTAAATCCTCTTTTCAGTACAATTTCCGAAATCTTGCGTTTATTTTACGAAACACATAAGCGGTAGAAGTTATAGCAGCTATTTCGGAGATCACCACATCTCTTCATCAGACTTCTTTTTCTAGACTTCAGCAGGGAAGAAAAAGAAGTCTGATGAAGAGATGTGGTGATCTCCGAAATAGCTGCTATAACTTTTACCGCTTAGACTTTGTTGCTTTTTCAATTTTTCCTAATAAACAATCGTGGTATAAAGCTCAATAAAAATATTAAAAATAAAATGTTAATAAGCCACAATAACGTTTACAGATAAGACTTTTATTTTTTTTTGTCGTGGTGGACCTACCGATGGTAACACCCATATAACAATAGAACATCTGCTCCAACTTCGTAGAAACAGAAAACGTCGTAAAAGAGATTTGTATTTCGGGATATAATATGCATGGTAATATGAACGAAGAATTTTATTTAATATTGTTTGATTGATAAAAATAAAATAAATATTAATTAGAGAATGTTTAATTTATGATTAATATCTATAACCCTGGGATTCAGTAATGCAGCCTCATCTCAAGTCAATAAATTTGAGATTATCAATTAGTGACTATTTTTGTGACTTGAGATGATTTGGGTACTCAGAAGGAGAGAGTCACAAAAAGTTCACCAAAAAGGTGTGGTGAAAGCAAACACAGGCAATCAACTGACAGAGTTTATGTATGCCTTTTGCCCGCGCCGCTCAAAGAGTCGCAATGGCCGAGTGGTCAAAGCATTAGGCTGGCAGCCGAGAGGGTCCGGGTTAAGGCGCAGTTAGTCAACGACGTAGCGTAAACGTAGGTTGACGTACGTAGCAGCATATAAAATTTACTGTTGATAGAGAGAGAGAAACAACGACAACGTCACCGCCATGCGGTGGTGAGTTTTCGTTAACAGGCGAATCCCATAAGGTAGATCGTGTCTGCGTCAACCTACGTCTACGTTACGTCGTTGACTGTTTGCGCTTTTAAAGTCCTCCTCGGCCGTAGAGGATTTTTTATTTATTTTTGTTTTAGTATTTTTTTATTTTTTTATTAGTTTTATTTTTTTTAACAATCTTTAGATTTTAATGTTTAAAAAACGAAAAAATTAATTTCTTTCCAATACATTTGTATAATAAGCATTTTGGTTTATTTCCTAATGAAATTCTTCTTGAACAAACCCTGCAGGAAATGTGTCTAACTATAAGCTAACTTTATGTTGATTAGGAAGGAGCTAAAAGTCACTTATTATCCGTATATTTTCTTTCACGAAAGCTAACTATATTTCTCTGGCGATGGCCGCGAAATAGTCAAGGGTGGTTTACCTCTGCACTAGATGTAGTCAAGGGTGGTTACCTCTGCATTTGATCAACTAACTTGTAACTAACTACTTTTGGACATAAAATATCAATAGGAAAACACAATATTTTATTTTAATTTTTTTTACTTTACTTATTTTATAGCATTTCACATTTGTTTCTATATTCTTCTGTAGGTGGTCCCATATTCGAACTCCGTCAGACATAACTTCAAAATGATAATAAGAAATTTAGATCTCCCTTTTATTTGTACTCAATTCGAAAAAGTATTTGCGAAGTGCAGGATATTTAAATAGAAACGCGTTTAAAGAAAACAATCTCGAGCTTTACTCCTGCATTTCTTGTCCACTTGTTTCAAGTTAGCTTTTTGTAGCTAACCCCAAGTTATATATTTTATAGTAATCCCGCAAAAAAGCTAACTACAAGTAGGTTATTTTTTATCAATTGATAATTTTTTTTTGCAGGGAATTTCCTAGCTTCATTTTCGCGTTTTTTTTTTAACAAAATGGAAAGAAATACGTTTTTCCCTCATACTTGTATTTTTGTGACCGGCTCTTAGCCAGCTGACAAATTTGTGAATTATTTTTGAGACTAGAGCAGTGAGACAGCGTACTGAATACCAAATAGTCTCAAAATCCAAGTTCACCACCATAAGTCCCTATTACTGACTAGAGACCGCTTACTGAATGCCAGGGATTGTATATCTTATCTTACTCTTACTAATATTATAAATGTGAATGTTTGTATGTTTGGATGTTTGGGAAATCATCACGCGAAAACGACGGAACGGATTTGCATGAAATTTGGTACGCAGATAGCTTATAGGCCAGATTGGTTAATAGGCTATTTTTTTAATAGTTGCCACCTGTTAAAAAAGTTTAATTTATTTAATATGCGGGAACGACTGAATGGATTTGCACGAAAATTTGCACACAGATAGCCTATGACCTACGGTGGAAAATAGAATAATATTTGGAAGAGTTGCCACCTGTTAAAAAAGTTTAATGAAATTAATACGCGGAAACGACTGAACAGATTTGCATGAAAATTTGCCCACAGATAGCTAATGACCTACTGTGGAAAATAGGCTAATTTTTTGGAAGAGTTGCCACCTGTTAAAAAGTTTAATGAAATTAATACGCGGAAACGACTGCACGGATTTGCATGAAATTTTGCACACAGATGGCCTATGACATAGGTTGGAAAGTAGGGTACTTTTTTTAAGAGTTGCCACCTGTTAGAAATGTTTAATTTAATTAATACGCGGAAATAAGTGAATTGATTTGCATCGAAGTTTTCACACAGATAGCTTATGAGCTAGGTTGGAAAATAGACAAATTTTTTTAAGAGTTACCACCTGCTAAGCAAGTTTAATTAAATAAATACGCGGAAAAGTCTGAACGGATTTGCAAGAAATTTTGCAAGTAGATAGCTTATGACCTACAGTGGAAAATAGGCAAATATTTTGGAAGAGTTGCCACCTGTTAAAAAGGTTTTAATTATATTAATACGCGGAAACGACTGAACAGATTTGCATGACATTACGCAGAGAGATAGCTTATGACCTATATTGGAAAATGGGCTACTATTTTAAGAGTTTCCACCTGTTTGAACATGAAATTTTGCTCAAAGATGGTTTATGACCTGGATTGAAAAATAGGCTACTTCCTTAACCGGTTTTCCGATCAGAACGAAATTTAGTACATTTACTACGGATTTCGGAAGGACGGTCTTAGACTGAAAGTAAGTCCGATAACTCAAGGCCCCTCCCATACAAATTGCAATTTTCATATTACATACATATCTCTGGAAGTATTTGTGGGAGAGAACTGAAATTTGGTATAGTGATATGGCTGTGAAATCAATGTTGGCATTAATCGATTGATGTTTTAATTAGTTAGTTAATTCGATTAAATTCAATCTGAAACAGTTAATCGTAACCGCGATTAAAAAATTAATTTTTAATCATTAACTCTTAATTTGATCAAGTAGGTTTTGTGATTAATTAAGGTATGCTGGAATTTCCCTGTGCACACAAAGCAAATTAATCAGGTATGGCTAAGTCGGGTTTCCTCATCAATCTAAGCAATTTGGTGTGCATCTTCATTAAGATATATATCAACAAACGTTTTAAAAACTAGGTTTGTAAAAGTTCCCATTTTGTATATTACTAATAACAATAATTATAATTTTTTTATATTATGTGCTTTTTATAAGCATAAAACACGAAATAATTACCATAACTGGTGTTTGGTTTCAAACTCGGACAAACTAGACAAATTAATCAGATTTTATTTTTAATTGGATTAACGATTAATGTTTTAAATTAATTAAACGTAATCGCAGCCAGCGATTAACTATTAAAAAATGTTATCATTAATCGTACAGTCGATTACGACTAATTAATGTAAATCCTCAAACGCGATTAACATTTTAATCGTTAATTTTTAATCGTTAATCAGATTAACAGTTTGCCAACACTGTGTGAAATCATGTTCATATTCACAGAAAAAATGGACTTGTCTGGAAACGAGGCGTAGCACCTCCCATACTGACTGAAAGTTTCATATTGCATATCTCTTCAAATGTTTGGGGTAAAGCACTCAAGCTTGGTATGGAAATTCATATGTATGTATGTATGTGAAACTAATACCATACTCATGGAGAAAAATTAGAGTTATTGGAAAAGGTGGTGTGGCAACTCCTATGCAAATTGATTTTTCTATGCTGCATATCTCTAGAGGTGTTTATTGTAGAGGACTGGAACTTGGCACCGAGATGTGTTTACAAAATTAATTCCATACTCATGGAGAAGAATTTGCGTTATTCGAAAAGGGGACATGGTTCCTGCCGTACAAATTTACTGTTTTATACTGCTTATCTCTAGAGGTGTTCATGGTAGAGTACTGGGACTTGGTTCTGGGGTATGTAAAATCAATTTTAAATTCATGGAAGAAGATTAGGGTTATAACAAAAAGGCGCGTGGCACTTCCAGTACAAATTTACTTTTTCTTGCCACATATCCCAGGAAGTGTTTGTGGAAGAATACTGGAACTTGGTATGGAGTTGTGTATACAAAATGTATCAATTGCTCATGGAAAAAATGTGAGTTATTAAAAGAGGAGGCATGTCGCCTCCCATACATGCTAAAAGCTTCTCTAAAAACATATCTCTGAAAGAATAGAAAATCTCTCGAAGTATTTTAAATTTGGTATGGAGATTTATTTTATAAGTGCCGTACTGACAGAATAAATTTCATTAAATGGAAATGGGAGAGCCGGGTTCGGCCTTGTAATGTAAAGCTCTCTTGAGGCATTTGCTACAGTAATGAGAAGTGGTATTTTATCAAGGCCAGGTTACTAAATTTGAGTTGGAAATATTAGAACCCGCCGTGGCACCTCCAAGAAGGTTACACGTTCACGCGTCGTATACCTGGAACCATTTTAAGGGAAACTTAGAGGGATTGATATCTTTCGTATGCCTAGCGCGCAGAAGAGATTTTATAATTTCATAGTTTTAAACGGCCTAAATACCTTAACTCGCTTAAAAAATAACGAGCTATAACGAAATGTGCACAGAAAAAAAATCTAACATCATTAAATTATTTTTCATATTTGTATAAAAGCGCGGGGTGAAGCCCGCGGGTATAAGCTAGTTAAATAATAAATAATAAAAATTTAATAATAATAATAGTATTTTAAGTGAATAATTAACTATATAACTCATTTATTTGTTGTATTCTACTAGTTGACCTCGCTGTATCGTATATACAGGTAGGCGGTCCTCCACTCTTTGCGCTCTATCTCAAGAAGGGTTGAATGTATATAAAATTACTTGAAACAAAAGTTGAAGAGAATTTTTCGTTCTGCAATTTTTCTAATCACCTTAAATGTCGTTCAGCGCAAAGAAAACGAGATATTTGCCAAAAACCTGATTTTCGTGACCTTTGACCTTAAATATCTTAAGACGCGGATACGTCATCATATGAGGCTTTTGAGGTAAGCTTTATAACACCAAAATAATGACTTGTGCAAATTTTTAGCTTATTATCTTTCATTCGAGGTTGCATCCTTATTTGATTGGATTCTCGGAGTGTCGAACTTCTATTTTCCTTAGAAATTGCGAGGAGAGCAGGTAATTTTGTAAACAAACATTTTTCTTATAGTTTTAATAGATAATTTCTATTTATTTTCTAATATTCCCATATCCAGCTTTAATCAGAGGCAGTGGCATGTGAGGCTCATTAAAATCTACTCATCATGTTGGAGCAGCTACGGGTAATGGACCATTGAATGTGCTGGCTGAACTTATGACCACAATAATCAACGGAGTCTCAAAGAAAATGCATGGCCTGAATTCATACTGTAGCAATTCATAGCAATTACTATTGTACATATGTGTATATGATTGATATTTCCCAATAAACATTTTTGTTAAATCTCAATTTGAGATGCATTTGAGAATCAGTCCTTTTCTCAAATCTCAAACGTTAGTTTTCAAATGCATCTCAAATAACCATTGATAGCGTTCTCACACTAAAAGGCACTTCCCTGCAAAAATTTGAGGACCAGGTGGTCCAATGGGTCGTGATTTTAAAGTATGTGCAAAAGGACCAGGTTGCATACTAGTAACTTGTTATGCTGACCTGGACCACTTCAAACGTAAAAAACTGATAAATGTGTTGAACACCACCTCTTCGCGGCCGATCGGCAATACGATTCGGTTGCCGAGTGTGCCATGGTCCAAAAGGAGTAGGCGTCTAGGTGGTCCCATGTTATGCAGCGTTGGACCAGAGGTGGTCAGGTCCAATGACATCGCAATGTTAATGTTACCATATTTTCTCCATATATTTGGACCATTTTGGTTACTAGTGTTGGTTACAAGGTAGCGTGGTCCCGTACTAGTATTTAACCTAGTCCCACTTTTTGCAGGGTTTTAGTTATGGATTTTTTCTTTTATTTTCAAATTGTGAAATGTTGAATTCTCAACTTTTTCTCAAACGTGAGTGGAGCGGAACGAAATGAAATCCAGTCACTCTCATTGAAATATTTGTTTAGCCAATAATACATGTAAGAGAAACACAGTTTTTATAGGAAAGGAATTTTGATTTATGCAGTTTAACAGTTTATTTAATAGCTTATTTATTCAGTTAGTTTAACAAAGAAAAATGCGGTTGATGTAAAAAATTAGTTGCCCTAAATGATTTTTAAAGTCTATAAAAATAGGCAATAAGGAAGGTGAGTTGGACTCATATCCACACTTTCTTTTAGACTACCCAACCTTCGGAAGGCTAAGATAGAAGCATTTTGGATCGCATTTCTTAACTAACACTGAGCTCTCAGGGATCGAAATCAGCCGGATTCGCAATTTGGTAATCGGCTCATAGCGCTTCGCCGACTAAATTAAGGGTATTCGTTCAGTTTTTTCGTGGTATCCAAACAGGACAACCTCTCAATTGTCCAAGTGTGTCCCTTGCCTGGGCCAACCAGTTTAATCTAACCCAACCTAACCTGTACTTCTTTGAGCTATGAAATAGTTGGTCACATTAAGTATAACCGACGATCTGCGTTTTCTTATAGGAAACACCTTACGTAATGATGCACTACGGAAAAAATTTTACTGGAAATGAGCGATTTTTTGGATTTTGCGTAGACATATTGGAGCTCATAGCTCGCGACATTGGTTTCGAGTACATCCTAGACCTGGTGCCCGATCGAAAGTATGGAGCTCAAGACCCATTTACAGGTGAATGGAACGGTATGGTTGCACAGTTGATGAAATATGTAAGTACTGAAAAATAATGTAATTTATTCGTTTTGTATGAATGGTTACACCGTGCGACAGTCAATTTTACACACGAAAAAATCAATATATTCATAAAACTGGGGGCCAAATATAGTAAAACTGCGTTTTTGGTTTTCCCTTCTGACGTCAGGATTTTTTTAAAAGGACTTTGAAACTTCTAGAATATGATTGAATAAAAAATTTAAACAAAAGATTCGGTGCATTGTAGAATAACAGTATTACAATTAAAAGGAAATGTTCTGTAGAATAGAAAAAAAATTAATTTTTGAGTGCACCAGAACGAACAAGTATTGAAAATGTTCTTTTAAAACTTTAATCCTTGAATATCCTTGGAAACTTTCAATATTTATTTTTGAAAAAAATTTATGCCAAGAACTAATATGTTATGTTATGTTATGTTATGTCGAATTTCGTCCTTCTAACTTTATTAGTTTTAGATTAAAAAAATTGTACACTCCTCTTTATAAGATATTGATAGTTACAATATACATAAATGAAGGTACTGGAATCATTATTATGGAACCATGTATGCGCTCTAAACGATCAAACTGACCGTATGATGTACGGTTTAAATACTTTGATTGGTTTGTGTACAAGGGCGTAGCCATCCTTTCACCTAGGGGGCAGAAGTTTATATAAAGGGATTTTTTTTTTGTGTATATAAATAGAAATTTTGGTGGGGTGCGATAAAGCCATGCGAGATAACGCCATATGGCCTTAACACTCAATTCAAAGAGAGATAAAGCCATATTCGCGCCAAAATTTCTG
>NW_023459769.1:0-12320 GCF_013731165.1 Rhagoletis pomonella | reverse complement strand
TCGCTTAAGCTGAAAAAGGTTTCATTTAATTTTAAAAAGGTTTCACGGCAGTACTGGAGGGTTAGTACAAAACGAAATGAAATTTTATGATCCTAAATATTTCTTGCTTAGCACCATATAAAAAACTGTTTTATGTAATGTACATATGTATATGTGATATATGTGCATATATTTTTACACATACATACATACTATGTAGCCAATTATTTCAATTATTTGTTTTATCTTGTTTTGTTAACTCCGTTAAATTAACTGACTTTATGAATTAATACATTTATTTGTAATTTTTTATAGAATCGGGATCGGTACCTGAAAAACAATTGGAACCGGTCGGACTCAGTCAGATTTAACTTTTATAATTGACCGAAAAAATAAAAGTCAATTTTTAACTTTTATTTTTAACCGAAAAAATTTAAACTTTTATATTTGACCGTAAAAAAAACAAAAGTCATGTTTTAACTTTTACTTTTGATAAAAAAATATCAGTCATAAAATGAAGGTTAATTGCTGACTTTTTTGAAAAAAGTAAAAAAAAAAAATAAGTTATATAGGATTAACATTCCTTAGCTAACAAGCATACAAATGTTAAAAATACTAATTCTTTCCAACTCAATTTTTGAATTGAAATTTTGAATATAATTATTATTTTCGGTCCCTGGTTATAAGTAAATTGGCTCTTTTATTATAGAAAGCCGATTTGGCTGTCGGATCAATGACAATCACTTACGCCCGTGAAAGTGTTATAGATTTTACCAAACCATTTATGAACCTTGGCATAAGTATTCTATTCAAGGTACGTACTGCTTAATTAGTAAGCTCTGAAGAACCACTTTAAGCTCTCAATATTTTATGCAACCGAGATCATGTAGGTTTTAGTTAAATTTTAAATTCCTATGATTTCGAGCTGGCAAACCTTAAAAAGCATAAGTTAAATCTCTATCAATATTATCAGACATAAAAACATAAAAATACAATCGCCGTTCGGAGTTGGCGTAAAACTGTAGGTCCCTTCCCTTTATTGTGTGTAGGGATAAATCGATACCATCAAGGTATTATTCAAATCAGTACTTGTACTTGTATCAAACAAGGTATCGATACCTACTCAATATCGGAAAGGTATCGAGTACTTGCACATAGACTACGATTTTCAATATTTTCCAAAGTAATTGTATTTTTTTCACAAAAAATATGCATTTTTACAAGATTATTTATCTTTTAATAATTTTTCAGACAAAAATTTAAGACAACAATTATTTTTTTATAGTATTTGATTTCAAAAACAATAGAATACATTTCTACAAGACTAATAGATAAAGTTTTTTTTTCATATAAAATGAGTTTAAAAAATAACTACTTTTTTGTTATATTTCCCAAAAACATCAACTTTTCCACGTGTTTTCCTGAAAGGCGGTTTCGAGATTTTAATATCGTTGTATCTGTTTTTGAGAAACGCCTCTCGCAAGGGACAGATGACCCAACAACCGTTATGTATAGACGCAGCGTTGCCGTTGAGAATTTTCAGAAAGTCGAAAAAGGGGTTCATTGAAGAAAAAAGGGTCACCATATTATTTTTGCTTTTCTTTACTCGTAAAAGAATAAATTTGTTGAATTGAAAAAAAAATAGTGTGACAAGCTTTTCACAAAACAAGGTTCAAACATACACATAAATGGAGAAGAGTTACATTTCCCTTAAAAGTTTTAAGTGATGCATTTTTTCATACTTACAGGAGGAAATCTTTTTTGATAGCATGGCTCAGTTAACATTTCACATAATTTTGGAAAAGGGTAAAAAAATCAAAATTTCAAAAAAGTCGGGTCAAAGGGTATTGGCGCTCAAAGAGGGTCAAATTGCCCCGTTAGTCACACAACGGCAACACTGTATAGACGGGCTTGCTTATATAGCTGCGGAAATGTATTGCGCATATCTTCCAATTCCTCTAATGGGTTGCTTTTCAAAGAAGATGCTTTTTTTCGATACCTGCTTGGATCGCAATATAAAGTATCGGGTACAAAAACGTAAAAACGCAAATGTCAAGCCTTGAGGTTGTACTTTATCGTGTTCTGATTTTGGCTTTCTATTTGCTAAGTTTATTGTGCTAATTCTGAGTTAAAGTAGTGATAAAAAGTGCTCATGAGCATCTTAGTGTGAAACAATTGAAGCTAAGTGAAAGTTATTGTGTTTTGTATTAAACTAAATTTAATTAAATTTCACTAGCATACATTATAATATTACCGAGTCACTTGTTGCTATCATTGTTGTTGTATCCTTTGTAGTTAACTGAATTCATTTTGTTTTTGCACATTTGTTCTACTATTTTTGTTTACTTCTTCTAGTAATTCTTGTCACAGCTGATTGCGTTGCGTTTATTAAGTGTCATAATTACAGTGATACTCAAACGGTTCGCTACATTTATTTAAAGCTATTTACATCAGCTCATTAATTGTTATAATTTATTTTGTTTGTCTTTTTATTAACGAGTTTTATTACATAAATCATTCAATGTGAAGTGCGATCTTGATACTTGCCAAATTAAAAGCGATTCTGAACGCTACTTATCGTGCTGGCTGTGTGATGGTATTTACCATCTGAAATGTGCTGGTTTGAAGGGAAGAATTCTGGACGCTATTAATGATGGCAAGGGCCTTCGCTGGTTTTGCGTAAAATGTAGGTCAACCGAAGTTGATCTTTTCAAGCTATTGAGGCAAACCAGAAATGGTTTTACAGAAATAGGAAGAGAATCGTCGGTAAGCGTCTTCATAGTCCATCTAAGGAAATTATTGCCGTTGCACGTCAGAATAATCTTCCGACTGACTTAATTAATATAACTTCTCCATGTCCTCCAGCATCAGAATCCTCAGCCTCAAAAGAGCGTGTAACGAAATCTGCTTCGGATAATAACGAGCCTGAAGTATCTTCCCCTTCCCCCATTGAAGTGGTGGCAACATCTTCGAAGCCTCCACCGCCTTCTCTATACTCAACTACTAACGCAGTAAATCAACCCCTTCCGCCGGTACTCCAGTCTGATACAAGGAAACTAGTTGTGGTTCCGCCAAAGAAGTCAATATTTGTCTCCAGATTTTCGAGAGACACTACCGAAGACGATATAAAGCTTTATATCTCATCAAAAATTACAACTGTCGACTTAAGCATCAGAAAATTTAATTTTAAATACGAAAGAAATATTGCTTCATTTAAAATTGACGTAAATTTAGATAATTTTATTGCGCTGCTTAGTAGTTCTTTTTGACCCCCCGGAGCTTTCGTTCGTGAATTCGAATATAGGCCCAAAAAAGGAAATAACTTAGCTAATCTTCCTTGTAATAACACTGAATCAAAAAACCAATTATTAAATCTGCTTTAAGTATTTATTACCAAAATGAAAGAGGCTTAAATACTAAATTAACGAACTTATACCTTAAACGCCTTGAATGTAATTATAATATTCTTTCTTTGACTGAAACTTGGCTGAAACCTCACATTTTCAATTCAGAGATTCTTCCAAATAATTACACTATGCGACAGTCAAAATCGGGATGGGGTGAAACCAACGGGAAATGTTATATCGGTCAAAAACAAGTTATACATGTCCCGGCGTTTCGCTGGGTCACGTCAAGGAATCGAGATTTATATATAACTATCATATAGGAGAAATTGTCACCTTTGGTGGTCTTTTTTTGACATAGCTCGAGAACCACTTCCGATTTTTCTCAAACAAATTTAAAAAAAATAAAAATTACAATTCCTTTAATCTGTTCATATAACGTTTTTCTATATATTCAACAGTTTTGCCGGTAAAAATAAATGTATGAAGAAAAAAAAATATTTTTTGCCTAAAATATTAAATTTTTTTAAAACTGTTGATTGTATAGAAAAACGTTATATGAACAGATCAAAGGAATTGTAACTTTTAATTTTTTTAAATTTGTTTGAGCAAAATCGGACCAGTAGTTCTCGAGTTATGTCAAAAAAAAGACCACCAAAGGCGACAATTTCCCCTATATGATAGTTATATATATATATCTCGATTCCTAGACGTGACCAAGCGAAACGCCGGGACACGTATAACTTCTTTTTTACCGATATAACTTTCCCCGGCAGTTTGAACCCTTCCCGATCACTGACCCCTACCATTTGTCTCACAATGTTATCATATGTATAGACAAGATAGGGAGGGCAGAATCGGCGGTGGCGTACTCTTCGCTGTAGACTCTTCAATACCATCTGAAGTAGTTAGCCTTCCACACATTGATTCAGTAGAATTCAAATGCATTCGTGTACAGGCTGGAAAAGGATATATTTACTTAGCTCTATGCTATATCTTGTTTATGTTGAAGATGCATCTAAGTCCGTTCCAAATAAGCTTGATCCACTAGTTTTGCCTGAAGATGTCTACCACCCTGCTATGGAGGTATCTTACGAAGTTATAAGTGATGGGCAAAATTGCAGTACCCAAGCATACAAACCAAATATTCGCTTTGTTTTTTTCGAAAGCCAACTTTAAAAAGCTTAACAAAGAACTGTCTAAATTGTCGTGGCCTGAATATAAAGAAAATATTGAACAAAGCGTTGCACTTTTTAATTTTACTTTACATAAATTATTTGAAAAGCATGTGCCTAAACGGATGTATGTTCCTGACGAACAAACACAGTTATGGTTCACTTAAGAACTGAGAAATTTGAAAAACAGAAAGTCGCATTATTTTAGATTACACAAAAAAACCGGTTTATACTCATGCTATGTAAAATACTCACTTTTGCGTCACAAGTTCTTTGAATTAAACAAAAAGTGTTATAAAGATTACTTGTGTAAAATCAAACGACGTATAATATATAATCCCAAATCATTTTATGACTTCGTAAACTCCAAGCGAAATGTACGTGGGTTTCCTTCCGCCATGAAGTATCAAAATACCGTCTCTAGTGATAATCAAACAATTTCTAACATGTTCACTCAGTTTTTTAAATCCAATTATTCCACTAACTCACATACTAACATTGACTATCCTTTTAAATTATGTCCAATGAACTCAATAAATATCCCAGTAATATCTCCCGATGATGTAGTAGTTTATCAATTGTGGTCCTGACCAAATCCCTTCTTGTATTCTTATAAATTGTGCTCTCTATGAGCCATTAACAGCGTTATTTCATTTGTCTCTTAAAGAGGGCGTTTTTCCAACTATATGGAAGGAATCCTTCATAACCCCGTTACATAAAAGCGGTAGCAGATCTTCAGTGGAGAACTACCGGGGAATAGCTAAGCTTTCTGCAATTCCTAAATTATTTGAAGCAATTATAACAAATCAGTAGACGCATTCTATCTCTTCTAGCATTTCATATAGTCAACATGGATTTTGCAAGGGCAAATCAACTTCTACAAATTTACTTGAATTAACATCCTATATCTCAAAAGCATTTAGTGAAAGCAAAACAAAGTGTGCCACTCGTTGCTCATCTATAAACTTGATCTCTTGGTCTTCCACCTAATTTTCTACGTTGGATCTCTTCATACCTCTATGATAGATCACCAAGGGTAATGTTTAAAAATACTATCTCTGACGTCATTGATGTTACTTCAGGAATCCCTCAAGGTAGCCACCTAGGCCCGATTCTGTTCTTGCTTTTTATAAATGATATTTCTACAGATATACAATTTTCCAAAGTTTTAATGTATGCAGATGATGTAAAGCTTTATAAATCGTACGTTTCAATTACTGAAAGGTCTTTGCTACAATCAGACTTAAACAGCATGGCTTACTGGTGTCAAGTAAATCTTATGCCTCTAAATCTTAGAAATGTAAAGTAATGTGCTTCCCGCGAAGAGCTGTTCATCCCGCTTCTTATACAATAGGTAACCATAACCTGGAAGAGGTATACAATTTTGTGGACCTTGGTATCACAATGGATCCTAGGCTTAATTTTAATCTTCATATTAATGTGACAATCAACAAGGCTAAAGGTGTACTTGCATTTGTGAAACGATGGTCAAAAGAATTTTGTGACCCTAATATCACTAAAACCCTGTTTACAACTCTGGAATACGGTTCGGTGGTTTGGAATCCAAGGTATCAAATTTACTCAGACAAGATAGAATCAATTCAAAAACAATTCCTACTTTTTGCTTTAAGAAATTTCCGTTGGGATTCTCAATATAACCTCCCACCTTATACGAGCCGATTAAAACTTATTAATCTTCCTACACTTTCCAGCCGCAGGCAAATGCTTGGTACAATTTTTATAGTTAAATTACTAACAGGCTCAATTTCAATTCCGCTTCTTCTGGGCGAAGATAGACTTAGTGTTCCCTCCCGGGTATCAAGACACTTTTGTCCCCTATTTCCGTTGCTTATGCCAGGATTTTAACTTCCATTCCAGCAAGTTTGATTATCAGATCCGCTTTTCAGCATTAAGAAATCGATATTGTCCTCTCTCAATAAATGAATCATTAAAATAATGACATAAAATCGGCTGATGAATTTAGTTCTGTAGCTGAACAGTTTTAGATCTCGACACTTAACAAACTCCTGCCTATCGTGACTCGGCGCAAAAATTGAAAATAAATACTGGTTCCGTACGTCACGCGGACTGCACCCCTCGTGCGGATGGGCGGGAATGAGGGGTAAAAACCGTTGGGATTATTATCATTATTATTATTATTATTATTAAAAATACTTCGTAAATTGAGAAAAGTATCGAGTATGTACTTGGATTTACTTGTATCGATTTATCCCTAATTGTGTGACAACATCAAGACGCACGCCACAAATCGGAGGAGAAGCTCCGCCATACACCGACATGTTGCATAAGCGCCAATCCTATATTCTTCTTCTTATTTTTTGGCGCTGTAACCGCCTAAGCGATTTTGGCCGAGTTCAGCAAAGCACGCCAGTCGTTTCTCCGCTGTGCCAACTGACGCCAATTGGAAACGCCAAGTGAAGCCAAGTCCTTCTCCACCTGATCTCTCCATCGCAGTGGGGCCTCCCTCTTCCTCTGCTACCACCAGCGGGTTCCGAGTTGAATACTTTAATAGCTGGAGCGTCCGTGTCCATTCGAACGACATGGCCAAGCCAGCGGAGCCGCTGTATTTTAATTCTCTGCACTATGTCCATGCCATTAGTTGTGTTTTTTTTACTCATTTCCAGTAAAATCGAGTAAAAGTTTTTACGAATTTTCATGTTTTGGCGTTTTCGTACGCAAAAACTTGCAAAATAGGGGAAATTGAGAGAGCGAAAAATGACAGCTGAAGTTGCAAGTTTTTACTGGATTTTACTGGATACATTTTTACTTGTAAGAATTTGCCATAATAAGAAACTGCTAATAAGAAAATTGTTTGTGGCTTTTTATTGTAAAATATATTTTATTAGGAATATGCTGCGAATAAACAACCAATTTATCAGCTGTTCATGAAACTTGCAAATTATTACTGGGAAAGAGTTCGCGTACTTTTTTGTAAATTTTTTCTATGAGAGCGAATTCTTAGAAATTAAGTTACTGGAGAGTTGCTGGCAAGTTAATGGATAATTGGTAAAAAACACAACTATTGTAAAGCTCATACAGCTCATCGTTCCATCGTCTACGGTACTCGCCGTCGCCAATGCGTAAATGCGTAAATATTTCAAAGTCGCCTCTTCGGATGTCGTCATTGTCCATTAGTGTTGCCAGATTTTCTTTCCAGCCATACGGAACAAAGACATAATTTTGGGATTTAGAAAAATTTAACGGGACAAATGAGAAATAAAGGATTTGCTTTAAAAGCCCATGCATTAACAAAGGTGATCCAATTCAAAGAAGTAATGTTCCGACAACACTTTTTAAATTATATAAAAATACTAGCTTATACCCGCGGGTTTCACCCCGCGCTTTTATACAAATATGAAAAATAATTTAATGATGTTAGATTTTATTTCTGTGCCCATTTCGTTATAGCTCGTTATTTTTTAAGCGAGTTAAGGTATTTAGGCTGTTTAAAACTATGAAATTATAAAATCTCGTCTGCGCGCTAGGCATACGAAAGATATCAATCCCTCTAAGTTTACCTTAAAATGGTTCCAGGTATACGACGCGTGAACGTGTAACCTTCTTGGAGGTGCCACGGCGGGTTCTAATATTACCAACTCAAATTTAGTAACCTGGCCTTCATAAAATACCACTTCTAATTACTGTAGCAAATGCCTCAAGAGAGCTTTAGATTACAAGGCCGAACCCGGCTCTCCCTTTTCCATTTAATGAAATTTATTCTGTCAGTACGGCACTTATAAAATAAATCTCCATAACAAATTTAAAATACTTCGGCAGATATTCTATTCCTCCAGAGATATGTATTAAGAAGTTTTTAGTATGTATGGGAGGCGACATGCCTCCTCTTTTAATAACTCACATTTTTTCCATGAGCAATTGATACATTTTGTATACACAACTCCATACCAAGTTCCAGTATTCTTCCACAAACACTTTCAGGGATATGTGGCAAGAAAAAGTAAATTTTAACAGGAAGTGCCACGCCCCTTTTTCTTATAACCCTAATCTTCTTCCATGAATTTAGAATTGATTTTACATACCCCAGTACCAAGTCCCAGTACTCTACCATGAACATCTCTAGAGATAAGCAGTATAAAACAGTAAATTTGTACGGCAGGAACCATGCCCCCTTTTCGAATAACGCAAATTCTTCTCCATGAGTATGGAATTAATTTTGTATACACGTCTCAGTGCCAAGTTCCAGTCCTCTGCAATAAACACCTCCAGAGATATGCAGCATAGAAAAATCAATTTGCATAGGAGTTGCCACACCACCTTTTCCCATAACTCTCATTTTTCTCCATGAGTATGGTATTAATTTCACATACATACATACATATGTATTTTCATACCAAGCTTGAGTGCTTTACCCCAAACATTTGAAGAGATATGCAATATGAAACTTTCAGTCAGTATGGGAGGTGCTACGCCTCGTTTCCAGACAAGTCCATTTTTTCTGTGAATATAAACATGACTTCACACAGTGTTGGCAAACTGTTAATCTGATTAACGATTAAAAATTAACGATTAAAATGTTAATCGCGTTTAACGATTTACATTAATTAGTCGTAATCAACTGTACAATTAATGATAACTTTTTTTAAATCGTTAATCGCTGGCTGCGATTACGTTTAGTTAATTTAAAACATTAATCGTTAATCCAATTTAAAATAAAATCTGATTAATTTGTCTAGTTTGTCCGAGTTTGAAACCAAACACCAGTTATAGTAATTGTTTTGTGTTTTATGCTTATAAAAAGCACATAATATAAAAACATTATAATTATTGTTATTAGTAATATACAAACTGGGAACATTTACAAACCTAGTTTTTAAAACGTTTGTTGATATATATCTTAATGAAAATGCACACCAAATTGCTTAGAATGATGAGGAAACCCGACTTAGCCATACCGGATTAGCTTGCTTTGTGTGCACAGGGAAACTCCAGCATTCCTTAATTAATCACCAAACCTTCTTGATCAAATTAAGAGTTAATGATTAAAAATTAATTTTTTAATCGCGGTTACGATTAACTGTTTAGTCGGATTAAAATTAATCATGATTAACTGTAATCAGATTGAATTTAATCGAATTAACTAACTAATTAAAACATCAATCGATTAATGCCAACATCGATTTCGCACCCATATCACTATACCAAGTTTCAGTTCTCTCCCACAAATACTTCCAGAGATATGCATGTAATATGAAAATTCCAATTTGTATGGGAGGGGCCTTGAGTTATCGGACTTACTTTCAGTCTAAGGCCATCCTTCCGAAATCCGTAGTAAGTGTACTAAATTTCGTTCTGATCGGAAAACCAGTTAAGGAAGTAGCCTATTTATCAATCCAGGTCATAAACCATCTTTGAGCAAAATTTCATTTTCAAACAGGTGGCAACTCTTAAAATAGTAGCATATTTTCCAAAATAGGTCATAAGCTATCTCTGTGCGAAATGTCATACAAATCTGTTCAGTCGTTTCCGCGTATTAATGTAATTAAAACTTTTTAACAGGTCGCAACTCTTCCAAAAAATTAGCCTATTTTCCACAGTAGGTCATAAGCTATCTGTGGGCAAAATTTCATGCAAATCTGTTCAGTCGTTTCCGCGTATTAATTTCATTAAACTTTTTTAGCAGGTGGCAACTCTTCCAAATATTATTCTGTTTTCCACTGTAGGTCATAAGCTATCTGTGTGCAAATTTTCATTCAAATCCATTCAGTCGTTCCCGCATATTAAATAAATTAAACTTTTTTAACAGGTCGCAACTCTTAAAAAATAGCCTATTACCCAATCTGGCCGTAAGCTATCTGCGTACAAAACTTCATGCAAATCCGTTCAGTCGTTTCCGCGTGATGATTTCCCAAACATCCAAACATACAAACTTTCACATTTATAATATTATTAAGATAGTAAGATGTGTGTTCAACTATATAGAATATATATATATAAAATATATATATGTATATATAAAATTGTTGTGTTCGTATATCACGGTCGTCAAAACTCGAGAATTTTGTATTGTTCGGTATAATACCAGAACAAATGATATCGCAAAAAATTGGAGGTTTGCCACCTATTTGAAAAATTTTAAACCCAATTATATTGATAAAATAAATGAAGTATTACAGTACGGGTATCAGATTAAAGAGGTTAAAGAAAGATAACTGCTGGAAATATTTTTGAGGACGACTGCCACCTAATTGAAAATTTTAACTCAGTTAAATTGATAAAATAATGGAAATGTTGCAATGTGGGTATAAAGTTAAATACGGTTAAGAAGGATATCTGCTGGAATAATTTTAAGGAGGGTTGCCACCTATTTGAAAATTTTTACTCAGTTAAATTGATAAAGTAAATGAAATGTTGCCATGTTGCTGTCAAACTTAGGAGGTTTAAGAAGGCTTACAGCCGAAGATGTGTTTGCGGAGGGTTGCCATCTGTTTGAAAATTCAACTCAATTTTAAGTGACCTATTTTGAGTGACCTATTACAATATAGATATCAAATTAAAGAGGTCTAGGGAATATGACTGTTAGAAATATTTTTGAGGAGGGTTGCCACCTATTTGAAAATTTTAGGTCAGTTAAATTGATAAAATAAATGGAGTATTTCAATAAGGGTATCATACTTAAGATATTTAAGAAGGCTTACAGCCGAAAATATGTTTGAGGAGGGTTGTTATCTGTTTGAAAATTTAACTCAATTTAACTGATAAAATAAATATCTTATTATATATGTAGGTGTCAAATTAAAAAGGTTTAAGAAATATGACTGTTGGAGACATTTTTGAAGAGGGTTCCCACCTATTTAAAAATTTTAACTCAATTAAACTGATAAATAAATGCAATATTGCAATAGGTTTCAGAAAGATAACTGTTGGAAATATTTTTGAGGAGGGCTGCAACCTATTTGAAAATTTTAACTCGGTTAAAGTGATAAAATAAATGAAATATTGCCATGTGGGTATCAAGTAAATTAGGTTTCAGAAAGATTACTCTTGGAAATATTTTTGAGGAGGGTTATGTGAGTGTCGAAACTAAAGAGTTTTAAGAAGGCTTACAGCAGAAAATATGTTTGAGGGGGGTTACCACCTGGCTGAAAATCTAACTCAATTTAATTGATAAAATAAACAACATATTACAATAGAAAAATGACTGTAGGAAATATTTTTGAGGAGGTCTGCCACCTATTTGAAAATTTTAACTCAGTTAAATTGATAAAAAAAATGAAATATTGCAATGTCGGTAACAAGCTTTAGATTCCTGTTAAGGTTTACGGTCGAAAATATATTTGAGTATGGTTGCCACTTTTTTGGAAATTTAACTCAATTTGCATAATTGATAACATGAATGACTTATTAAAATATAGGTATTAAATTAAGGAGGTTTAAGATAGATGACTGTTGGAAATATTTTTGAGGAGATTTGGAGCTCGGCCAAAATGGCTTAGGCGGTTACAAAGCCAAAGTAGAAGAAGAATATGCAAATGATAAATGACGGAGTTGGGGGGCCTTCTTCTTGGATTCGCCAGGAAGAACTAGGAGAATATTCCTTATCAGATGGATTCTGGCAACGCACAGTGGTTGCTGTCATAGGCCAAAAAAAAAGCATCAAAACTGTTATAAATTGTTCATTTTATTTGTTCAGCGTCAGTACGCTGAAAATTGAATTGGATTTAACGTAATTAAAATATTGGGAAAAGCCGAGTGAGTTAAAATTGTATGCAATGGATATTGTACATAAAGGTATTGACTTTATTTCTGCAATTAAACTTTTAGATAATTCGTGTTGTGTTCT
>NW_023459768.1:0-49553 GCF_013731165.1 Rhagoletis pomonella | reverse complement strand
GCTGGTGTCTGATGAAAATAAATGTATGAGTGACGCTTTAATTGGAGTTTGTTTAAATCGCACTAGTTTTGGGCCAGACATTTGTTTAATTAGTTTAGATTTTTCCTATAGGGTTGCAGCTACAAGTGTGAGTGCGCTTATTTGCATGGGTCTTTAGGGGCGCAAACCAACTACAACGTGACTAGGATATCTAAACACTCAACGATGACGGTATTCGCATCATCGTCAAAAGTGAACACAAAAATAATGTAAATATGTACTTAGTTTTAGTACAACAAAAACTGAAAAACGATTCCAATAAGTTATGAAAGAGTTGCAAATAGCGAAAGCGATATGCAAAAGGATTGCTAGCCGCAGCGGTGATATAACGCCTGGTTGCGGAGAAGGCAGCAGATACTCAATAACAAATCATCGAAGCGAACAACAATAGGCCGCTTGAGAGTGACGTAAAAATCACATGCACATTTGTGTATGCAATATTTGGTGCATTCATAGATTCAACCAAGTAGCATTGCTGTGGTGGCGGCACCCATAACTCGTAACAATACAAAAACAATACACGTGAATCGGCATTTTGAAAGTTAACGTCGGAGTTTAATTTAAGGTGGCGTAAAAGTTATCCCCTTTTGTACATTCTTATGACAGATCGGCATAGGAAACCAAGTGATCCTTACATTTTAGACGTAAGATGTTTCAGCAGTTTTATGTAAAATACGACAGAGAAATCATCTGTGAAACATTTTAACCCTCTAACTCCCCAATAGCTGAGCCTTGTTTGCCCTTTTGTTAGGAAAGGGGAAAAAATACACATAAAACAGGGATTTAACGGGTTTAAATGTTTTACCAAATATTTACCTTTAAATTCTATTGAGTAAAGTTTTCTGAAGTGGGCCACCAAAAGTTGACTTTTCGATTTTTTTGAATTTCATTGGACGATTGATTTCGAAAGTTAACATGGTGTGGAATATTGGCACCAAAGCTTTTGCGCTAGTTTTAATTATTCGACGAGTTATTTGCAAACAATCTTTAAGGCTGGCTTTTACACTTTTTGCAATATTTCAGCAACCATTCATTCGAATGACATGATTTTTTTGACAGGAATTAGAAAACTTATTGAGCACCAAAATTAGGTGGTCAGTTTGCGAAATTTCAATTTTTTTTATAAAAAAAATTATTTTTTTAAAAACAATTAAATTTTTTACCAAAACTCTCATATACTTAGTGAAACAAAATCAGACAGCAGTATATGCGCTAAACATTGAAATGTATTTTCGTAAAAAAAAAAATTACGGTACGTTTGATTGACTTAAAGGCCTTTACCAAAAAATGTACCAAGTTTAAAAAAATGTAATACAAATGAACTGAGAAGCAAAAAGAAAAATAATTTGACAATTCTTGATTTGATACTTAAGTTTGGAAAAAAAATAATAATTATTTGATAATTCTTGATTTGATACTTGAGTTTGAAAATTTTGAAATTTTCAAACTTAAGTATCAAATCAAGAATTATAAAATTATTATCTTTTTTTGCTTTTCAGTTCATTTGTATTATATTTGTTTAAACTTGGTTAACTTTTTTGGTAAGAGGCTTAATGTCAATCAAAAGTAAAGTTATTCTTTTTACGAAAGTACATTTCAATGTTTAGCGCATATACTGCTACCTAATTCTTTTCTAAGTACATGAGAAGTTGATAAAAAATTCAATTGTTTTTAAAAAAATAAATTTTTTTATGAAAAATTTGAAATTTCGCAAACTGACTTACTTTTGGTGCTCAATAAGTTTTCTAAGTGCTGTCAAAAAATCATAATATTCGAATGAATGGTTGTTGAAATATTGTAAAAAGTGTAAAAGCCTGCCTTAAAGTTTGTTTGCAAATAACTCGTTGAAAAATTAAAACTAGCGCGAAAGCTTTGGTGTCAATATTGCACACCATGTTAACTTTCGAAATCGCCCAATGAAATTTAAACGATCGAAAGGTCAACTTTTGGTGGCCCACTTCAGAAAACTTGACTCATTATAAGTCTCTGAACAAACAAACCAAAGCTCAAAATTCATCTCAAATGCCATCAATAAGTCTAAACTGAAAATGTGATTGAGGATAAATTTTGTACATATTCCGAATTGATGCTAAAATCTCCAAGTATACCGACGGATCTTAGGGGGTTAGGGTGAACACATACTTAAAAAACAATCAGTTAAGGCGAAATTCTTTGCAAATCAAAATACATTATAATGCGATAATGAGAAAAAACTGGTCAAAAAAGCTGTGCATGCAACAAAATTAAAAAAATTAAAAAAGGGCAATGTTCAGAATTTTTTATGCACACTTGTATTTACTTTTAAAATAAGGCAATACTTAAATATGTATTTAATGAGAAAAAAGAAAATATGGCTTTATTCCGTTTAGTAACCTTTTGAACAATAAAAAATAATATTCAAAATTAATGGGGTCAGCATAATAGCAGATGCGTTGCGTACTTCTTTACGACAAGCATTTTACCACTGGCTTTTGATAGGGTCGATATCCCTAATACCGACTTGAATAAATATGTTTGACAAAAAAAACAGAGCATGTGACATACAGTGAAAAAACTGAGACGCTCGCTCATCTTTATACCCGAGTGCACTTGCGCACAAGGGTGTTATAACTTTGTTCGCATAACGGTTGTTTGTAACAGCCAAAACGAATCGAGATAGATATAGACAAATGTATACATAAATGCTCAAAATGAAAAGAGAAATCGATCGAAATATGCAAAGCTACGATATTTCCGCCAAAACTGGTTCCAAATTGTTGAAAGTTGGTATGCGAAGTAGGAATTTTGGCATAAAATAAGACACCAAAAACTCGGTGTCTCGGTACCATTTAAGCTAATTTGCTCAAAATCGATAAATGCAATGACCTCTTAGCAGAAAATAATACTTAGGGGTTTTTTTTTAAATGGGCATGGCACCGCCTAGTTATGCCCGCATATGTGTATCTCGGTAACCGGTTTATCAATTTCTACCAAACTCGGCACAATTATCAACCTTGGCGCAAAAAAGCAATATGCTGAACAATTTTGAAAGCGGACTAAAATTACTGCCACTTACCATATAACGATAAATTTCAAAAACACGAAAACTCCCATTTTTCAATAACTGAAGACGCCAACTTACAACAATCACTTAACAAGACAATCACTTATCATAGCATATTATCGACCTGTTTAGAAAAATACTCTTGGTTATCATGCAGTATACTGAATGGTGAAAAAACGATATTTAATATGTGCGCCGGGTATATAATGTTCGATTTCGCTCGCCCTTATACTTCTTTACTTGTTTATTTTAAATTTTTTCATTAAAAGAATTTATTTTCATCAACAAAAATTGTTTAAATGAACAAAATAATCACCGTTGCGATATTCTTAAAAGCCACAGTGCAGGTTTGTTATTGAATATATAAAAGTTTGATCTTTATATGCTTTTAATTTCATTCCGCTAACGTTTATAGCCTGGAGATTTTGCGTGAAAAAAAAAATTTATCGAGCGCCCCAGTTTTTTTTTTAGTTTACTGTAAGTATGTTAAAAACAAAAGGAGCGATAATGTATTTAACACCTGTGACCCAAGTGAAACAGGTTAAATTGAACACACGCTCGTTTGCTGGATTAACGTCATATTTAATTTTCAATTTTGCCTACAAATGGCTGCCAGCCCACCTTTTATGTTGTGCAAAAAATTCGTAACGCCAGCAATTAATTGTGCCACATAAAAATTGGGTATACATGAGCAAATCACACGAGTTGTTTTTTTAGTGTCAGTCCCTTCTTTCGCTAGAAAAAAAAAAAACGCTAAAGCATTTATTTCAATTAATGGAGTTATAGAAATAAGTTCAATAACAAATAATAAAGTATTTGCACAGTTTTAGCCTTAAAACGTTTATTTAGGCGAAAAGTACAGAAATGATTCATTTTGCATTGTCCCTCGAAAAAATCATAACTGCTTTTTTTTTAAAACCGAATACAATATATTTGTAATTGTATCGATTGAGGTTATTTGGCCCTTACTTTTTCGATGCTAGTCACACCTTTTAACCGAACGATAAACATAGAAAACGGACCCATTTTAATTCGGGTTTTATTTGATTTACATACAAATAAGGCCAGGTCCTTATAGTGGTTTCTTTAGAACAGTTCAAAGATATCAAAAAAAAAAAATTAATTAATTTTTACGGTATATTATTGGTTTATTAAAAAGACAAAACATTCCCACTATCAATAGAACAAGATTTAAGGGCCTGAATGGTAAACGGATTGTTCGCACCGCCACTCTCTGAGGATACTTTGGCTTCTGAACGATCACCGTGCGCGTTTTCCGATCCTCAGATGCGGCCTCGTCAGAAATGACAATTTTTTGACCTAAACTGTTGTCCAATACGTTTTCATACTTACCCAACGTTAACTAAGCGTAAAGGGATTCATTTCGTTCCGCGGAGATATAATACTGACTTTCTGTCAAGATTTCCAGTCAAATTAGCATAAGATAAAAAACACACCCTGTACATATGTATCAAACCGATCATTCCCTATACCGAAAACTTATCCTTATTTTGATCAGTTGGCTCACAGGCAGTACTAAAGTAATCGATCTCAAAATTAATGAATTTAAAGGCATAATTTAAACTTCTGCACTCTGTGTTACAATCAATTCCTCCCCCTAACTCAAACTATTAACAACTAATTAGAGTGAAAATAATTAAAAAAATAAAACTTGTTTTCTCTGATAACGCTTTGCGCCAATAGCAGATGTTGCAAAATTAAATCAAATTAAAAAAAAAACATTACTTTTAAATATATTTTTATGGGTAAATGCACAAATTGGAGGCTGGTCTTAAATAGAACAGATGCTGGAAACACTTACGCAAAACTCAAAATAAATTAAGCAAAAATATATAATTGTAGCGCAAAATTTTTATACACCTTTTCAAGACGCAACGAACAATTAATGAATTACGATATTTGTAAATAAAGTACACATACAACTCATATGGTTAGTTTATGACATTGCTGGTTAATCGCTTATACAATTTTATTAAAAGTATATGTTTATGTTTATTTTACATACAAATATAAAGTTATTACCAATTGCCATGATCTGGTTTCTAGGACGTAAATTAAATAAATGCAAAATTAATTGGAATACATAAATAAATATAACGAATGTAGGTTGGGCGATTTTGCGCTCGATTTTAGAAAACATGTAAATGTGTCATATTAATGAAAATTTTGCCGAAAAGTGGAAAACTTTTTTAAATTACTTGCACTAATTTTTTTATTTATTGTATTGGCCGCTGCTGCTGAGTGGTTAGCGGTGCGTACATCACTCTTTAGAGCCTGGGTTCCATCTCTGGCCCGAGCATCATCTAAAAAGTTTTTTCTACATATTTACATATTTTAGTCAAAGAATACTAAAAGGGCGTGCCTCGGGCTATTAACGTTTCGATTCTAGTGCTAAATTAAAATTCACATTTTACAGGACATTTTCGATTTGGCTCCTATAACTGAAGTTTGATTACCTCAGGTTCATCTGTTACATTTGGTCTAAAACACATTTTTTTTTTGTTTTTGAACCAAACTCGACGTAGTAGAAAGCTTTTCAGATCAGATTCGTTTTCAGCGATGAAAAATCCATAACATAAAGCTGCATTTACTTGAGGCGATTTTCTACAACAATTCAACACTGCTGAATAAGATCGCTCGTATAAATGGCGATTCTAAAATTGCCTGACACAAAGTAAAAAGCAGAAAGCAGGTCAACTTTTGGAGGCGATTGTCGCTTGCCAAAAAATCACCTCATGTAAGCCTAGGCCAAAAATTGAATCAGAAAAAAAAGTATTTTTTTTTTTGCGATCAGTATAACATTTAGGACATAGCAGGAAAAATGAGATGGCGGACGAGCTCCCAAGGAATGTCACTTCCCTTCTACTTTGGAAGAGCTTAGACATGCCGCTCGACACCTACAAGCTCAATATACAAGTGTTCTTCTACGTTGAAGCGGGTGCAGGATGGGGCTTGAAAAGATCAAGAGAGAGCTCCCTATACTGAGCAGAAAGATATTTCCTTAGCCATGAGTCTGCCCCTTAAATGAGTAATTTAATTATTATATTAAGAACTAAGATAGATATCGGGATGAAATTATGCACAAATTATGTCTGAATGACTAACAACTTCTGCTCATAAAATGGGAAGGATCGAATAGCGACCACGCCTACCAACCATATAATTAAAAAATCCTTAAATTTTTCTTCAATTTCTGGTACATTTTTTTAACAACTTGCGCACGGTTATAGATACCTGCATACCTAAAACTTTTTTAACTATTTGGGACGAATTAAAAAAATATATGTATAAAAAAAAATCGTTAAAATAGTGAAAATCGGCAATAAAAAAACGGGTTTTTGAAGTTTTCTCGAAATCTAGGAGGTATATTGGCCAAACTGAATTCAAATTCGGATTCTGCGGGTCGAAATACACAACCATAGGTAGGTCCGGTCAAATGCACATCACACTATTTTTTTTTTTGTGTGCCGGTGTTATTAGTGCGAGAGCTTCTTCAGGCGAAATACCTTTAGTACTCTTCTTTGCCAATATGACCGTCTTAATAGCATTACCTCTTTCTGGAGAAGCACTTAAAAGTTCATTAAGTAGCGTAGCTCGAGATCTCATTTTTAGTTCAGTGGCTAAAAAGAAATACATCTGGTTCGATAACTTTCGAAAGCTCTTTATTTTAACTTTTTGGCAACAATCTTCAAAACTTTTAGCTGGCCTACCAGCAGAAAATGTCGGCTTACCAAACTTAGAACACACAAATTGTGACAAGTCTATTTCAAATTCGAGCCAATCCTTATTTGCAGTAACAACCCGCTCTCTTTTTCGGAAAACTTTTGTCCATTTTAGGTCCAAATTCTGAATTAACTTCGCACGTATGATTTTAATTTAACAAATTTGATTCTATCACTACATCCTAAACTGATATTCCCTGGTACAAAATCCATTATTCCATCAAGTCTTTCATTTTTAGGGGTCGACAGCCAAAAATCAAAAAATGCCTGTCTTGAAATTTTAGGAGTCATTTTGAAAATTGAAAATAAATGTATGGGTGCCGCAGCTAGCCGCAGAATTTTTGTGTGGATTCTATTAGTATATACATCAATTGAGAGAATAAGTATAGTAAGTGATCTATATTCCGCCATATAAGAAGAAAAAAATAATAATTTGGTACTCACCAAAAAGATTACAACTTTATCAGCTCCAAAAAAATATGTGCGTCCACTTCGGTAATAATTTTTACATTTCCTGAATTTTATTACTTAAAACAATGACGGAGAAAGAAATGAAGTTAAAACAAAGTTTCTTTAAACAAGTTATTGAGCCTTAAAAATACTCAGTTTTCGTTGCACGCACAATTTCATTTCTCACTTATTGCTTATTATGACTTTTGGATACCGTTATGTTTATATGTAGCCAAATTTTTTCAAACAAAGTTGTATTTACTCTTAAGTAGACAATATTCTTGCATATTTGATAAAAATTTTGTTGAAAAATTACAAACAAAAAATTTAATTAAATTACCCTAGCTTTGCACATTGGACCACTGTGCAACGGTAAGATATTCGGCTTGCAATGACTTCTGCTGGAGTTGCAAACGGCAGAAAGAGCCTGTAGGGCACTTGCTTTGCGAATGTCCCACACTTTGGATGAGGATACTGAGGTTCATAATCAGGCTTGCGAGGTTCACGGTTTTTGTTCTGTTTAAATACACGCATACACAACCCCACCATTCTATTTTTCCACCCGCCATTTATTCTCTCGCAAACTAAACGTGTCCGTCCGTTTTTTTTGGGTTTCTGAGTTAGCAACCCTGTTCATATATAAGTGAAGGAACCTTTGGGGACCTGAGTGATGTTGTGGGGTTAAAAATAAGTCGAATGCCCAAATTTGTCAATATATTTGTTTATATAAAATATGTGTAGGTATATAGATCCTCTGCGGTATCATAACGGGCTTGATTGAGCGCCTTAGTGTGCTGGTATCAATGCCTCCCAGCAGTCACTTCAACCTAACCTAATCTAAGTATACACGCAAGGATGCAACAATTACAAACCATATTTTTTGTAAATATTGAACCAGTTATCAACTCATTTGCACCACTTTTCTTAAGAATCAATCATTAATTAAAATGAGAAAAAAAAAGTTTCCTGCAAGCCTACATTTAACGACATGAGCCCGGTGCCTCGAGAAAAATAATGTATCTATAGAGTGAGGTTTATTCCCATTTGTTCTTTCACTCATTTAATCATTTCGACATTTTTTATAAACAAAGCTGCGAATATTGGTAGAGAAAAAATTCCATGAAGACTAAAAGTTCAAACGTTGCATTACTAAATCAATTTTATGCATCACTTAAAAGGAAAGCAAGAACAGATTTTCAAAAAGTTCATTGCATCACTAAAACTCTTCACGAAGCGAAAACACACAAGGCACCTACAGATGTAGTACCAACATTAGGGTGGTAAAAAAGCAAAGTCGGAATTTTAATGCCCTCACCCCCTACGATTGTTCTATACCGAAAAAATTACATATACCCTTGCTTTTTATTTTGAAATCAAAAAATATTTAGAGGTCGCTCAAAGCGCTCAAAGTTTTCCATGTATTTCATATGGGGAAAAAACTATTTTCGTAGAAATGGTATACAATTCTTGAAAATCAATATTTTTCGATCGGAAACCTTTTCTCTTCAGAAGACTTTCCGTAATAATATACAATTATTTATTTAACCATTTTTTACTACTAACTATTTTTTATAGGACCCTTACAAAACCCAAAAATAGCAATAGCGGCCCTCATAAAAAATCGCTGGTATTACAAAATTTTAAAATAAACATTGGGTGTTAATATTGGAAGTCTCTTGAAGAGAAAGTAAAGTTTTCTGATCGAAACATATTCATTTTCAAGAATTCTATACCATTTCTGCGAAAAATGTTTTTCCCCATATCAAATACATGGAACACTTTTAGAGCTTTGTGCGTCCTCTACATATTTTTTAATTTCAATATAAAAAATAGAGATATAATTTTTTCTCTACAGAACCATCCTTGAGGGTGAGGGCATTCGAATTCAGACTTTACTTTTTCCACATGCATTTTTGGACCACCCCAACCTACATGCATACATTGAATTACAATGCCAAAAGCGAAGAATCGGCATAAATATACACTATACAGATGCATGTACATATCCCACACGTTCATCGAAAGTGCATTAACTCAGAATATGTTAATATTTTGATTATGCATTAAAAAAATTTCAGATGAGAATTTGTTCCAAAAAACTACAGATCGGGAAATTTTGAAATAACATGAATTTGAGAACGCGTGCAATGTGAATGTATATATTTATGTATAAACATACCTATGTATATATCGCACCCCTAGATCTAAAGTGCGATCAACTCAAAAAAATTTTTGGGTGATTTTTTTGCATAAATCAATTCATAGGACTCACATCCAATTAATGGAAATATTTTTTTATTCACGATTATATACATTAACTAAAAAACTACTGTAATACTTGTTTTTGTATTAATTGCGTTGAATCTGTACGATCCACAAGCAGTTAAAATTCCCTCTCTGAATTTTGAGTTAGCTCACTTTAGATCTAGGAGTGCGATATGTACGTACTATGTAGGTACATGCATCTGTAAAGATACAATAAAAAGATGTCAACAATTTCGCTGACACGTTTCGTAGAAATATTATCAAAATGTTTTGTGTGCCAAAGAATTTTACAGACAATCGAGCACGCGATTCGCTTTTCACGATAACGACACTGATGATAATCAATAAAAGAAAATCCACAGCAACAACAGTGTTAAATTTGTCGTGAATTGAATACATAAAGATTTTAGCGACGCGCGACTGTTGTTAATTTGTTAATGAGTAATCAAAATTTAAAGTGAAATGCTTTCCATTTTTGAAATTTCTCATGAATCTAAAGATAGGATATAGCCGCATGAATATAGAATAAACGAAAATAATACTGGCTAGAGTCGGTATCTTTGTATGTTCATACGTACTTAAGTGTGACAGAGCATACTAATTGAGAATTTTGGAAGCATTGCAAGTATTGGCAAATTTATGAAAACATGTACATTAGGGCGGAGTAATTTGTTCGGAGCATAATTTTCGAAGAAAATCTATAGCATATTCATATTGTACGATTAATTCTAAGCAAAAGTGGCGAACAAACTAGATAACAAAAATGGCGTTTGACCCTCCCAATTTCAAAACAAAAAGCAGTATATTGTAACTTTTTTGGTCGAAATTTATTTTTCATTGTACCAAATAATGCATGATTTTCTATTTTCTCCGTTTTGAGAAGTCGTTTCTTAAATATGAAGAAATCACAAAATTTTGTAAATGAAAAATTAATTTCGTTCGGAAAAAATTAGAATACACTGATTTTTCTTTTTAAAATTAGGCGGGGCTTCGTCCTAATGGATGTATGCATATGAATGCGTGCGCCGAAAAATTAAACTTTTTGAGTATACATACCACTCATTTCTTGGTAACCACTTACATATTATTGAAAAGTCAACCTTAAAAAAAGGAGAATGGGTAATTGTATGCAGCGCAAGCTAACCAAGACACAATTGGGTGGTTCACAAGGTGTCGTACGTGTCGTATTGTCGTATGTTGTAAAGTTTTTAACGGCTAAATAAATGTTTAGAGGACTTGAAATCACCACCAACTATTTTTTAACGGTGTGAAATTTCATAATAAAACTTTTGTGTTAGTTTGCCAATTCCTTAAATATAGTTTTAGCCGTTTAAAGTTTATGACATACAACAGTACGACAGTATACAACACCTTGTGAACTCCCTAAATAATACACTGATACAGCTGATGATGTTTAGTGGATCAGTGAGGAAAATCCAAGCTAAAGTGTTCTAGGAAAGTATGTACATGTGTACAAATATACGAATATATTACTATACATATGTAAGCATTCGTATTTATATGTATGTACATATGTGCCCTTCATTCACCCAGAATGATGTTTTCCTGGTACAACAAAGGGCAGATAGGAAGTATATATCTGCTACAGATTCAGTGAATTTAAAAACGTATGAAATTCGATGAAACCAAGTACATACATACATACACAACAACTATGTATGTATTTACAAACTTGCAAGAATTCGCAGCGAATTCCGGCAAGTCCAATGTCAAATATATGTATGTTCTACATACGTGAAGGCACGATCTACTTGATGTGCATCTTAACAGAACGGGTTTAAATTCTGTTGCATTTAAAGTGCAGTTTATAATGGGGAATCCCAAAACGGGATCAGTAGGAAATCGTATGGGAACTGATGTCTTATTTAGGGTTTTCTCCTTTTTGTTGAAAATAAATCTGTATACACATTTAAGTATGAATGTATGTTCTTCAGTGATTAATGGATGCTTTCGCTTTTAAAGTCATTAATTTAACTCTTGACATTTGCTTATTGCGTTGACTGTGCCAATGGGTGCAAAAATGGCTCCACTAAAGCTAAAGAACGACAGTGCATATACATATGTACATTGGACTGCATCACTCTCCATACAAAAAGAAAGGTACTGTTTTTTCATTGAAATTATTATATTTTAGGATTTGCACCAAAATATTTTGGAAAAATATTTAGATTTACGTGAGGTGGACCGATTTGAAAATACTTCCAAAAAATTTGTTTTTTTATGAATAAAAATAGCTTTTTACAGTATTTTGGCAAGTAATCCCGGGATTTTCGGGATTTGTAATTTGCACTGATGGCAATAATAGAAACTCCTTTTCTTGACCAGTATTGGCTATATTTATTTTTTTATTTAATGATTAATATTTTTTTATAAATGTCTAGCTAATTATACATATAACACCGCGCGATAGTAAATTTTAAACACAAATATCAATATATTCGCGAAACCATGGGCCAAATATAGTAAAATTGCGTTTTTGGTTTTTCGCTCTGACGTCAGTAATTTAAAAATGATTTAAAAAATTCTGAGAAATGTGCTTAGAGAAGAAGTATGGGTATAAAATTAATGAGGAAATCCTGTAGAATTTAAACAGATTAAATATTCTGGTGCAGAAGGGCTGGTAAATATTGATAATAAAAAAAACGCCACATTAAATAAAAAATAGGTTTCAAACCCATTTATTATTATTTATTTCATGGTAGGAGAGCTTCTCAAATATAGAAGCAATTTTTTCGATTCAAGTTGTTGAAAAGTAATGAATATCTAAACCCCTGAATATAAAGTACCAAGAGTACAAGACAAGACAATTAGAAAAAATATATATCTTGGTGAATTAAAATTTTTTGTCATGCATATCTTCGGCAACTACAGTCGGATCTTAAGGTATGATACATATATCAATGGACTTGTCTCTAACCCACCACATTTCAGTTCTTATCACTATAATGTCAGTAAATTAAAGCTCTCCAAAATTATTAAGCTTTGCCGAAGAAAGTATTGAAAGTGTTCCAGTAGTACTATTTGAACTATTGCCGAATGTAGGTGTCACTGAAAAATGTAAAAAAGCGGGCCCCAAGAATTTTTTTTCAAAATTGAATTGCAAAAATACTCTAGACTCAGGGGTATACGGCGAACTTTTTTGGTTTGCTTGAAAGGTGGTACGCCTCTTTTCTCATATATATTGATTTCGGTGATGTGCAGAAATGTTTTACTAAATACTGAGTGCAAATATATTTAGGTATTTATGTTATAGTAAATAATCAAGTACTATGTAGTTTAGATGTCACAAAATACCGAGCAAGATAGCGCTTTCATACTTTAAAAGTGCTTAGTACTTTAAGTTCCTAAATGTATTTATTTATTTTTTTCACAAGACTAAATACTAGAGCTGCAAACAGGTTTTGAACCGAACGTATTTAAGCACACTCACCATCGAATTCCGTGATCTCAAAATCAAATTTCGATTCGAGTGTGATTCGTGGCTCTGTTCTTGTACCCGTGCAATTTTTTTTGGCTCGAACAACTGGACCGAACCGCGTCAATTTTTGAAGCAGTTTGCAACCCTTCTAAATACTGAGTATGAGTAGTACAAAAGCAGTTAGTATTTTTGACTGCATACACGAGAGATTTTTGAGCAAATCGACGGCTGAGTAGAAGATCGCCCTACCTCGGCTGCCAGTTCGAGATAGCTGGTTCTGGCACCAAATGCTGAGATTGGTCGATCTTTTGCTCAGCCGACGAAATGGCGCAGAATTACTCGCTACACCATGCTTCATATTGTGCACAAATTTCGTGCAAAATCTTGTAAGGTATCCGCAGATGAAAACAATGTTCATTTCTACATTTTGGGAGAAAATTTAAAATTAAAAACGCATCGTCTGAAAAATATCGTTTTTTTTTATTGTGAAATTTTTTTAGTAAACTACCTATATGCAAATAAGTATGTAGTTATATAAAATGTACCTAAGTAATATATATAGTAGATATACATACATATGTATATAGTCTTTTTTATTTTTTACATGCAACACTAGTTAATTTTAAAGCGGTTTTGTTCAGCGCTTTACCTACCTTTTATCGTTTATCGAGAATTTTAAGTTATGGTTGAGGTCAACCTACAACATCCGCCCTATTGTATGTAAAACATACGCTTTCAAATGCAAAAATTCTTAAAAATGCATAAACACAAAAGGTTTACTCGCCAAATGTAGGCATGCACTGCTTCGTAGACAAGTATATACTAGATACATATGTACGTACATAACAACATACACATGTATATATTTTTATGAATGAAATGTAGTGCACTTGCATACGTACAAATGTCAATTTAAGTAAACATAAGTGTATACATATGTAATAGTAAATATGTAAATGCAAGCAATTTTGTGGCTATATATAAAGATTTCACCATTTCGGGAACAATCACTTAACGGCCATACTGTGAGTGTCATGAATGAACGGGTCCTTAACTCATGACTATAAATATATTAAATGAACACAGTAGGGAAAACACATATCACCGCAAAAAACTTTAATTAGCGATTATTTAAAATGCAAATTTTTTGGCAAAACAAAAAGTTTTAAATAGTATTTCACCAGCTATTTTTACTTTTCTTGGCTTACGTATTTTACGTTTCAAAATTATAACCAGGGCTGGTAAAATTAGGGCATACAAAAAATAGATTTTAAGCGCTTTAAAAAGCTCCATAAATAAACAAAATATGTATTTCAATCCTTTAATATTTTTATTCCATATGATCGCAGTTACAGTATAAATTACAAAAAATTTTTTTTATTTTAAATTAATAATTTATTATTTTATTTTAAATTTTTTTAAATTTTTTAATTATCAATCAAAAATTACCTCTATGGTCATTTACATTTATTTTTTTGAATAAGTCCAAAAACTGCGTTCCACACCCGTAGATCCACATGGACAAAATTTAAATAATCTTGATTCTGTTGGGAATTATGTCGAAATAATATGGTATTCATATTCAAAATAATTTTCGGTCGAATATCTGTCACAAAAGCTGCAACTAACTTTACAATTGACTTTATTTTGAGTATAAATTAAGTAACGTTAATGGCTTTTTTCGAGTTCAAGCATAGTATTCTGTTCCTGTTTCATGTAAAAAATCTGTCAAATTGCATACAAAACTTCTTTCTGTGAAATAAGTGTGAAATTCCACAACATTTCCTCAGGAAAGTAGAATTCTATTCACGCTGTGAAATAGCTTGCAACATGTTGGCAACATGAAGCTATGAAGCAACACAATTTTCATAGCAATTTAAAATACACATGTACATTTTAAATTTTGTGAAAACTAACAGTTTATAGAATTCAGTATGAACTCCAAGAGAATGGCTCGTTTTTAATAGTTTGATAAATATTTTAGTAAGCGAACTAATGTTTGTACATAACGGTATAAGCAACAAGTATGATTGCAAAGGAATAAAGAAGATTTAAAAATTTTCAAAAACTAACAACACTTAGCGAGATTGTTTAATTAAATTTTTTTAACAGTGAAATCAGACATCGTAATTAACCAAATAAAAAACTAATTTATTATTGTATTTTTTTAAACTCTCCTTCTCTGCTTATTATTTCAATTATCAAAATCATCGCCATAATTACTTTATTGCTCTCGCTTGAAAGTAATTTTGCTATCTGACAGTTCTAAAGGGTTTGGTCTGAAAATCGCTGGAACAACTACTTTGAGGAATTATTCCATTTTGTGGGTTTTCGATAACAGCAATTTATTACTTTCTTTGGTATTTTAATGAAAAGTGGTCGATTGTGAAAGAAACTGTCAGCATTATTGTTGGATATTTGTTAGATGGCTACAGTTGATGACGTAAATGCAGGCAATACCTTTATAAACTTTTCACATGACGATGATGACCATGATTTTGAAAATCAAAATAAAAAGCAAAAAGAAGGAAAGTTTGAAGAAAAAGCACTCACAAAAAATTAGTAAATTTGAAAAATTTGTTATGACATTTTTTATTTTATAATGAGAGTTTTAAGAAAAATTCTGAGTATGCAGTTTTGTGCACCGTTTTAACAAAGAACTCGATCAAACGAACTGTATGAAAGAGCAAGCCGCGATTTATTGCATTCCCGAATAATTAAAGAAAAGATCGCGATTTTTCATGCTCAATTAAGCGGAAGGCTACTATATTGTATTTTCGCACTTTCGCTTGGTTGTGGTTACGTGCAACCAACGGAAAACGAAAGCCTTTATAACAATAATAATAACACTTTTGGGTATTCGCTAACACGAAAATAAATACAGACAAGAAATTGTGTCTGACTTGGCAAAAGTAAGGTATCAGCGCTGAACAGCCGTCGTTGAATGCCCTATATACAAATGTATGTAAACCTGTGTATATGTATGAATATTAGAAAATTTAAAGGCCACCCTTTCCATATTAGGCATGTGCTTATTCGCACATCAGCATCCGCACAAAACGCCAGGAAGCCATTGAGCTAATGGATTTATAATATGCTAACAGAAAATACTAACATAGTATGTATCCATATGTATATACTACATTAGACCGTATCAAAAAAAAAACGCCGTACACTCCTTAGTCTAAAGTAATTGTGGAGGCAATTTTGGAAACAAAAATTATTTTCTGTGCGAAAACTCGGCATTAACAGTTAGATCTTAAAATTCCAGGAGACAATTTTCATTCAGCTTAAGTACCCCATTCTAGTACGTCCTTAGTTCTTACCACACTAATGTCAGTAAATTAAAGGTAGCCAAAAATCATTAAGCTTTTGCTAATAAAATTATTCCAGTAAAACTATTTAAAGAAAATGATTGCCGAATGTATGTAGGTGTCACCGAAAAATATAAAAAAATATATATATAGGTTCGACCAACAAAAAATACGGATTTCCACTGGGTATTGTAATGACAAAAAATGTATGCCACTCAGTGTTGCCGTTGTGCAACTTAAGGAGCAATTTTATCCTTTTTAAGCGCCAATCCCCTTTGACCCGACTTTTGGAAAATTTTGATTTTTGACCCTTTTCCAAAATTACGTACGACTTTCAGGGGCGCACCCAGGAATATATTTTGGAAGGGGTTTTCACCTCTAAAGATATATCAGCAGAAAATACTGAAAATTCGCTTTATGCAAATGTTATGTACAGTATGTAATAATTAAATTAACTTTTTAAAGTTTCATAGATTACACTTTATTTACATAAAATTCAATAATCATTTTTTATTATTTCTAATACGGATAAAATTAACTGAACTTGTGTTTTTATTATGTATTTAGCTCATTTTGGTGGAACGAATTCGAAGTTGGCAAATTAAATCTTAGAATCCTTGTTCAGCTCATATCAGTGGTAAACTCTTTTAGGCTGTAAAGTGTACAACACAACATTAATAGAGTATGCATTGCATATTTTTAGGACAATGTTTTCATTCTATCAAAATTTCTTAAATCAGCTAGCAGCTCCCAAGAAAAAAATGCTCGTTTATTTATTTCTTCTAGAAAATTTACAGCAAAAGCAAAGTGCGTGTTCAAGCAACAGAAATAATAAAAAACTAGTGAATCCGCATGGCGTCAAAACGCCAACATTTAATTAAATTTAATAAACAGGTGAAACCCTATTCCAAAACCTCTAAATATATTCCTAATGATTAATCTAAACCATTTCTCAGTGATGAGAGGTCTCGCATGGTATCGGTTTTCATTTCATCAACTTTCAAATCTCCCTGTAACTTCAAAAAATAAAACCTGTGCACATCTATGTAGAATCCCAGTTCTTTAATTTGACTTCTCATTTTGGAAATTCGAAATAACGTTGCAGATGTGATGGCCTTAAAAAAAATAGTTGGCAACTCTAATAAAAAATATTATCAGCCTACATAGCGAAGTAATATAAAGTATGCCAGATAGCAATGACATTCTATTTCGGTACTCTTACTTGACAATTTATTATCACAAACTTTTCTTTGATTTGACTTTCACGTAAACCCTTTTCAGTGAGAACTTATGAATTTTTTCGATTTGAATAAAAAAATCAACAAAATATGCCAAGAAACTCTTGCCGCTTGCGCAAAAGCACACATAGCGTTGCAGTGCTGTCGTTTTCAGTCCAGAAGGATCTAATCCGAAATAGGACAGAGATGTGCAGGGTTAATGCCAGAATTGAAAAAGCGAATACCAAAAACTAAAGAAAATATAATAACAAAATCAAATTTTGCTCTCAAATACGAAGACGTCAGTTACCTGCTACACTTTATATTATTTCACTATGACCAGCCTATAGTTTTCTTAAAACTCTTTTGTTTGACACTAATATTTCGATATTTCGTTTATGTATCTTTCGTATAAGTAAAACAAATTCGACTTTTCAAACAGGAGGCAACCCCTTTAAAAGTATTTTCAAACTGAAATCTTTCGCCTGGCATTGTTGTACATATTTCAATTAACTGATGAATTAAGTTGAATTTATTTTTTTTAAGCACATGGCAACTCTCCTAAATACAGTTTAGAAATAAATTATTTTCAAACCCATTTCGATGGATACCCATCTTTTGACAATCCATTTAACTTATTAAATAAGAGCTTAATTGTTTCAACAAAAAAAAACTCAAATATCCAGCTTAAAGATTTCTTAACACCCGTTCTTTTAATAACCATATTTTAAAGATTCATGTAACTTATGTATATTTAAACGAAGTACCACTTTCAACCCTCTTAAAAATTATTTTCGAACTAAAATTTTCTAAAATATTTTTCGTCTGAGATTGTTATAAATATTTCACGTAACCGATGAATTGAGTGGAAATTTATTTTTTAAACACGTGACAATCCTCCTAAATATAGTTCTTAAATAAAGGATTTTGAACTAATTTCCGTTGGTAACCATCGGTTAGTAATTCATTTAACGTATTAAATAATTTTAGTTTAGCCCTTTAAACTGGTGCAAACCTCAAACACATCAAAAATGTTCTAAATTGTCAAATTAAGTATTTCTTGAAGCTCTTTCATTTAACATCCATCGTTAATATTTCATATAAAAAATAGTTCAATTAGACTTCTCAAATAGGTGGCAACCCTATTCAAAATATTTTTAAGCACCTACCTTCTTAAACCTCTTTTGTATGACACCCATATAGCGATACCTTATTCACTTGCTAAATTCGTTTAATTAAAATTGAATTACATTTTTTTAACATGTGGCAACCGTCCTATACGTAGTAAGTTATAGAGCCTTTTCAAAACCATTTCGATTGATACCCATAATTAATAATTGATTTAACTTTTTAATTAATTTCAGTTTAATTTCTTAACAGGTGGCAACTTTTTTCTAAAAAGTAAAACATTTTCAACATCCACACCCTAAGCCCTTAAATTTGATACCTCACTTTTGAAAATCGAACGGACGGTGCGGATCTGAACGCATTGATTAGTAAATAACTTGAGTTTAATTATTGAATAGGTGGCAACTCTTTTCGAAAAAGGGCCTTGAACCCCAAAACCCACCCCTTGTGTGTGCTCATGGCACATACATATATGACTATTTTTATTAACGACATTGCCATTAAAACCCCTGTCATTTAAGTAATAATAATAATAATGGATTGGCGCTTATGTTAGTGCTTGGCCGAGCTTCTGCTCCGATTTGTGGCGTGCGCCTTGATGTGGTCACACAAAGGGGAGGGACCTACAGTTTTACGCCGACTCCGAACGGCGATTGTATTTCTATGATAAGCTGTTTTTCATGACAGAAATACACTCGGAGGCTTGCCATTACCTGCCGAGGGGTGACCGCTGATAAGAAAAAACCTTTTTTCTAAATTTTTTGTGGTGTTGCTTTGACCAGGGCTTGAACCCAGGCGCTGCGGAGTGGAAGCGCGCACTGCTTACCACTACACCACAGCGGCCGCCTGTACTTTTGTTTCTTTCCTATAGCTTTTAAAATATTGCAAAAAACACAATTTTTTGACACTTTGAGCTCGTTTTTCTCCAAATCTGAAGCTGATGGAATCGTAATCAGCGCAAAAAAATGCAATCAAAAACAGCTTCAACATTTGCCGCAACAAAGTTGTTTCCCTTGTGTTAATAATAATAATAAAAATAACAATAATTACTTATTATTATTATTTTCTAATTGCCCCGCAAAAATACTTGAGAGTTAGGGTGTCGGCGAACTTTTTTTGTTTGCTTGCAAGATGGTACGCTCTAATGTACAAAATATGTACTGTATACATATACATACATATGTATTTATTTATATTTGTATTGAAGATTTTCCACTCGGTTTATTCTTATTCTTCCTGCCAAACTTTTGATTGCTTGGCTAAATTGTGTAAAATTGTTTTGGCAATTTTCACCATCGCAATATAGGGGTTTAATACATACAAACATGGCAAATATATGTACATACGTTCGTACGTACGCATATGTTGGTCTTTTAATTTGCTTATCTGGCTAGAACGAGAGCATATTCTGGTTGATTACCATGGCAATTTTAATCCAGAAAGTTGGTCAAATGAAAAATTGGATGTGCAAGATAACCGCAAGTCATTTGTGAGCCAACAATGAATTAGATTCAATTAGATTCTTGCGGGCATAAGAATTAATATTTGCGCATTTGCGGCAATCTCGAAATAACACTTTTCAACCCAAATGTAATTTCTGATCCCCAAATCAAAGTTGTCGGAGAGTTTCAGTGAAGTTTTGGCAATGGCAAACTTCCGATTGTGTTTTGGTACGAAAAATACGCCCATCTGCTGTTCGCAGCGAAGCTTTTTTTTTAGCCACGTCGAGCAGCAGTTGCAGGTTCATTAGAAAGGCAATCTATACAAAAAACGGTTTCATTTAGAATGATTCCATAAAAGCAGCTTCTTTAAACTGTTTTAAAAAAACATCTTGCTTTTGCTTAATGATTGAATCGGATAGACATATGGCGATAATAATAACATCTTTAACACAACAAACACGCCGTTAATTCCTGGTAGATGAACAAACAAGTGTTGATGGAAACATACAAGGCAGTCGTCAGCCATTTCTGAATTTAACAGGATGCGTTGGACAAAGGTTCAGAGCTGTTTCAAGAACTCAGTACGGACAGCGCCGGGATGCCTCTTGATGAAATCAGAACAGCGTTGAAATGGTGGGGTGTAATTGACAGCAGTCATAGAACATAGCTGTATGCTAAAGGAAATATTTCTGATCGGTTGCTATGTAAGGTTGCTATGTATCGATGGGAGCATCCGAACTTCTTGCCATCTTGCATAATGACCTTCCAGATGGTATCCACATATGCTTTCAAAAGTTTGAATTCCGCATCCCGAATGGTAGCCATGGCAATGTCAACTTTGCTTGATAGTGCACAAACTTGGTGACCGACCCACATTGCCGATACAGAATTTTTACGGAATGCTTAAAGAGCTAACAAATACTGGGTTAACTTGCCAGGACTACGCTGATGACATCGTAATAATATAAAACGTACAGTTCGAAAACATCCTGCGTGATAGAATCCAGCTAGGACTGAATGTAACCGAAAAATCGTGTGTCAATAGGATACGTAAACTTGATAACGATAAGGCTAGATGATACAAACATTATGTACCAAAAATATGTTAAATTTCTGTGAGTATTACTAGATCAAAAACTATTCCGGAAAGCACACGTGGAGAAAGCTGCGAAGAAAGCTGTAAGATCATACATGACTGTGTAGGTCCATGTCCGCAAAAAGCTGGGGATGCACACCAAAGATACTGTAATGGATCTATACGACGCACAGTGCCGCGACTCCATACAAATGATGGACAAAAATAGAAGGAGTGGTCAGAATTGGCTGAAACTTCACACATAGTTTTTTCTGTACCGGTTACTCATTTCGAGAAAACCGAGTTTTTCTTGCATTTTTATATGAAAATAGTCATTGTGGACATGTGTATCAACATGGAAGGATGCATCAGAATGGGCTGAAACTTTACACCTGAAAGGACTATATCACGGCAATTTAAGAAAAAAAAACGTTTTTCAGCATCTGTTACCATTTAATTAAAAAAAATTTTTTTTTACAATTTTATAAAAAGGTAAAATAACTCATAATCATCGTAGACATATGTTTATAAAAACCGAAATAGTATTCAGAACTTGTTGAAACTTTACACCTAAAAGGAATAAGCCATGCTCATTTCAAAAATGAAATCGATTTTTCGGTACCGGGTACCCATTAAAAAAAAAAAGATTTTTTTTTACATTACTATATGAAAGACAAATAAGGCATAATCATTGCTGATTGTGGTGTTTACGAAAACAGGAAGGAGTCGTCAGAATTTATTGAAACTTTACATCTGAAGTGTCTATATTACTCTAATTTTAAGAAAGTAATCGGTTTTTTTGTAACGGGTACCCATTAAAAAAACACCGAGTTTTTGCACATGATTATTTAAAAATGAAATATGGCATATCATTGTTGCTAAGTGTTCAGAAAAATAGTCTTAATAGTCAAAATTCGTCTAAACTATACTTCCTAAGTGAATACATTATGGTAATTTGAAAAATTAAGTCGGTTTTCCTTACATGTTAACCTTTAGAAAAAAAATTTTTTTTGATTTCATTTAAAATAAAGCATAATCACTGTTAAGTAAGTAAGTAATAATAGCTGTTATATGGTAATAACATATAATATGTTAATAAAAACCGAACAAAATTATAAAAAGACTCAATAAAAAAAAAAAATATACAAAAATTGGACCTCCCTGATGTGCATACATTTGTACTATCATTTTCGCAAGCTGTTTTTGTTTGCTGCTTAAGCAAAATAGTACTCTTTATGCAGATGAAGAGTAATAGGTATGTTATTTATTTTTATTTTCTTTTTGTTCGCCTTTCGTCTAATCATTGGGCGCTGTAAGGTGTCTCGATTGCATTTATTTCCTTACCCGAATTGGTTAACATATTATTTGTAAACTGGTGTCATTGCTCTATATATATATATATATGTATATATATATATATATATGTAAATCTTCGTATACCTTTGTTTTTGGCTCCCATACCGTGATGCATATTTAAGTATTTTAATTAGCTGATAATTTTTTTCATTTCAAAGCACCCTGTACCTCTTCATTTTTTTTTTTGGCACTTTTAGCTTTAATTCAACACCTTATTTTTGAAAAGCGAACCAAAAATTTAGATCTTAGGGCATTCAGAAAAAGTATTGTAAATATAGATCAGCTAAAATAATACCAAAAAAAGGCATTTAGTCACTTTTTCAAAATTGAAAATTTTCAAATATTGGAAAAAGTTGGAAGAGATTTCGATTGTTTCTGTTAGTAGAAGGTCCAAACTACCATAACCAAAAAAAAAATTTCACGAACTTTCAAGATGTTTTTTTTTTGTCTCCAAAGTTTACCAATTTTTCGGATTTTGGTATGTTTAATCATATATTTATTTATTAATAAAAAAAAAAATATTTGTATAAATTTTTTTTCCATGAACCATACATTTTTTGGTTTGTCGCATATATCTTTATCAAAGTGCAAAAGTTGATCTTGCTAGGAATAAAAATGTATTTTTAACAAATTTTTAACTGCGACCACTTTTATGTGCGAATCGCCGAAATGAAATGGTATGTAGAAAATAGGTGTACTTTGAGGGGGTGTGTGAGGCTGAAAGTTGTTTTTATCACAAAATAACTTATGAACTTCTCTTAGTTGGAGATTTAGCTGTAACTTGACATCAAAACATCTAAGTTTCAAGACAGTCGATTTTTGTATTTTTGTCCACCTTCGCGGCACTGTGCGACGATAGTACGACTCACGATAGACTATGGAGCCATCATTTTGGGCCGATAGAACTACAGAACTGAGAAGTAATATATTCACATACAGACTTAGGCGAAAAGAGCTTTAATAAGGGTGACTTGTACCAATATCGGATCAGATCAAAACTGATTTGAGCAATAAGAAGAGAGGGGCAGGCATATCCGAGACATATCGGATAAACCAAAACTTGATAACCTGGTCCACTGATGGCTTATTGACTAAAGGGAGTAGGTGTAGTTGGACCGAATATGAGATACTCGGAATCTATGGGAAGATAAATGCCCCTTTTCCAGGCGGAAATATGCGCTATAGAAAGATATGGGGACTTTAATGTTAAGCGAAACGAACGGAATCAGAACATCGCAAACATGACTGACAGCCAAGCGGCTATTAAGGCCCTTAGATCTCATCAGGTAACATCTGAACTGGTGATGGAGCGCCTTGATAAGCTGACCAATCTTGGTCTGGCCAATCGAGTTTGGGTTCTTTGGATTCCGGAGCTAATTGGTATTGAAGAAAACGAGATTGCCGATAAACCTGCCAAGAAAGGAACATCAATCGCAAAATCAAAGGAAAAGGGGCACTCTTTGTCCTGGCCCGGCTGGAGTAAGGGGCTCAAAGGAAGCGCTATTGGGATAATCTACCAGGTCTAGAGCAGTCCAAAACACTTTAGGAACATATAACCAATGAATGTATGAGCTTATCCAATAATAACTTAAAAGTTATTACAAGAATTACTTGATCAAACTGGGAATTTACTCGCAGTTGCGATGCAGATTTTGCAGTACGAATATCGAAACTGCATCGTATATCTTGGAAAGGTGTCCTGTTCTGATGCACAAACGTAAAAGATATTTGGGTGATCATTTAATAACTTTGGCCGCAATGAAATCCGGAGATTTAGGCTCAATAGATAATAGACACATCGTAAATCCATGAAGGGGGGGCACAATAGATCATAAGGTCGCATTGCTTTATCCCCTAGAATAATAATAATATTAATAATGCACTCGTAGGTTTAAGGAAGCTCTTATTTTTATATTTGGATTTTTTATACAAGTATTTCGTCAACCAAGCATGGAAGAATCTGTGACGTATGTGAAATTTGTTTTAAGAATAAACATTAACACATTTAAGCCATAAACAATTTGTATACATTACAGTGCAATTCATTATACACATGGACATACAATGTATGCTTTTTCCATACACATTTGTAATTTGAAGGCCACAAGCGATCTCAAAAGTGACGCCATACAGTATTAATTTGAAATGCGTTTTACTGTTTACTTGTAAATATGTATGCACATTAGACTGCATCACTCCCCATACAAAAAAAAATCGGTAATGTTTTTCCATTGGAATTATAAAAATCTATTATATTTTAAGACTCCAACCAAAATATTTCGGAAAAATATTAAGGTTAAGGTCACGTTAGAGCTGGACCGATTTGAAAATACCTCCAAAAAAGGAGTTTTTTATAAATAAAAATAGTTTCTTAAAGATTTTTTTTTTAATCCCCTCAAATGACAAAACGGTTTAAGCTTGAAAAAATTTGCATAAACATATTTTTAAAAAATTAAAAAAAATTTTTACGGAATCGTAATACATAATCAGATTTGTGATCCTTTTTTATCTTTTTCAGAGATGGGTATAAGAAAAACTTGAATACCTGAACCTAACTCTTCCGATTTAGGCTTTTTTAAGTGTTATTGGAAAGGTATTTTCTCACCCTTTTTATTTCTTTGCTAATAAACTCATTCAAACGATGAAAGCGAAAGGTAGGATGAATGAACGTCATTCAAAGTTGAATTAAGATATGTTGGTATTTGAAAAAAATAAAATAAAATTGGGATACGAATGATTTTTTTGTACAGAAATAAAAACAGTGGGAAAATACATTTCTATTGAGATCCCATAAGCCTAAATAAGAATAATTTTTGCCCAGTTATTCAAGATATTCGTAAATCAATCTTTGAAAAAAGTAAAAAAAAAACAGCATCGAAAATCTCATTATTACGATTCCGTAGAAAAGATTTTTAAATATTTTTATGCAGATTTTTTATGCTTAATCTATTTTGTCACCTGAGGGGACTTTTTCAAAAAGTTCTTTACGAAACTATTTTATTCATAAAAAAAACTCCTCTTTTGGAGGTATTTTCAAATCTGTCCAGCTCACTTAAATCTTAATATTTTTTCGAAATATTTTGGTGGACGTGTTAAAATATAATAATTTTTTTTTGTGATGCAGTCTAATGTACATACACACATATGTTTATGCTAAGTACAAAATAATTATAGCCAAAGAATCAGAAATGAATAATTTTGAGGAAATGCGTCTTCCAACACTAGATACTGATAACAAATTGAAATTTCGGAGCATGAAAAGCAAATGAGCTGAAGCCAAAATAAAAAACAACTTGCATATGTACATAAAAGTATGCAAGAGAACGCTCTTACAAAGCTCCATGCAAACAATTTCTAATATCGAATATACAGAGCAAACGAGAGTAGAAAGCACTTAAGATAGCGTATGTACTTAGAGCTTTACAAATCAAAATGCAAGCAAACACAATTTTCTATGAATATAACGGTTATGCACGCGCTTATGCAAATGCATATCTTAAGTAACAACCAAAAGAACACTCACCCAACCCACTGCTTGGCTTAAGTGATGGTGCACAAGAGCCGAGCGCCGAGTAAAAATGAAAGTGTTGAAAATATGCGAGTGGATGAGGAGTGCTTCAAAGCGATAAGTGCGTTGTACCACAAACACTCGGTGGAGAAAAAAAAAATAATAAAAATTGAAGGCCCATGCACCAACTAAGACCCAACATAAGTATGTATGTAATATGTTGCATGTGTGTGCGTGTGTTAATGCAATGTGAAGTTCGACAAACATGGCACAACGTCATAGAGAAGATAATTTACAAACGCACTAATCTTTTTATACTCAACAAGAACATGAAATTGTATTGTAACCTTACTCTAATGATTATAAGAGAAAGACTCATTAAAAAAGTATACTAAAATGTTTGAAAAGTTCAATATAAAATACCAGGTACAATACCAGCGATTTTTAAGTGCAAGTTTGTCAATCAGTAAATTTAAAAAACTCTAAATTTGAGAATTAGTCCGAAATTGCCAGACGATTTTTATTCAACAAATAAATATTTACATCTTATTTTGCCTACATTTCGCACCTGCATAAAATCTATGTACATTTGCATGTAAGTGTCTGTATGAAAGATTTTGTGCTTATTTTTGTGATGAATGTGGTTGTGTGTATGTTTCCATTTTCCTGAAAATGTTGTTAGATCATTTTCTGTGTGCGGCTTACTAAGAAAACAAAGATTAGAAAAAATGTGTATGTATGTGCATAGGTATGCATGTGTAGTATACTTTTTCGAGAATCAAATTGATTGCCTACGTTTGCATAAACAAATTTCCCATTATTGTACAAAGTGGCGCGCTGACTGTGAACGAAATTAGATTTAGACAGATCTCATTCATACATACATATGCAGGTACATTGTTCTGTTCCAAAATGATGAAACCAAATGTAAATGACCGAAATCCCAAAAGTGTTTTAGCTATAGGCCTGTTTTTTATATGTATTTAAAGTTGGTAATTTTTATGAGAAAAAATTGCGTTTTTATAGGTCAAATGACATTTTTAATTAGAAAATAATACTCTTCATTAAAAAATACGGTTTTTTATATAACTTTAAAATATTTAAAAATATATAAAACATATGTAAATATTTATGTATGTACAATAAATACATAGAGCTGCGGCTAATGAAATAGTAGCGAAATTCAACATAATGATGATTGCCAATTATGTTTATTTATTTATTTTTAGTAATTTTAATTTCAAAGCTAGCACAAAGTTCACAAAAGTTAATCAAATCTAAAAAAAAACATCAAGATTTCAAAGATTTTATTCAGAACTTTTATAAAATTTTCGAGTATGTAGTTTTGTTGTCCATTTAATTTTATTATAATAAAGTGCAAGTTCCGAGTCACTAAAATTTACAGTTGACTTTTTAGATTTTTTTGGTAGTTTTTTTTTTTAAGTTTGATTAAGTGTGTTAACAAGCTTTGACACTTTTCTTTATGTGGTTTCTGTTTTTGATCGAACTATATTTTAAATTAAATAATTAAACACAAAAAACATTTAACATATGCAAAATTTAACAAAAACACCTTTTGTAATGACAATGCTATTTTTAATAATAATAATGCTATTTTTATCTAACAAGAATTATAAAATAGATATCACACAGACAACAAAAATAGATTTATCAGCGGTAGAAATAGTAGACATAAAATTTTTTCAATGAAAAATATAAAAAATTATACGACAGCGCCACCTAGCGTAAGTTTTAGGTAAAAGTAAACACTAAAAGTAAATTTCCCCACCCCGAAAACAGTAAGATGTCATAACTTTCTAGAGGAACTCCAGAAAAAGGCATTGTTTGATCGGATTTTGCTAAATTTTTCCACCAACTTTAAATTAATATAACAAAACAGATCTAGAGGATAAAAACTTCTTTTTGGATTTTATTATGGGATGGTGTTTCATTTACACCTCGTTTTATGAAATATGGATACATAAACCTCCATTTTGTACCAATGTGATATTGGAGAACTAATTTTTTGTTTAATTTTCTGGTTGTTTTTTTTGAATAGATACACAGGCTCCAGTGATGCCACAAACTATACAAGAAAAAAAAAACTTTAAAAGATATAAATTATCTCATTTCTCTCGAAAACCGAAATAAAAAATGTTTTTCCTCACTCTAAACCAGCTACGTCCAATTCATACGCACACTTACGCAAACACATTTTGCGCATGTGTTGAAAGCTTATCGATACAGCCAAAAAAAATCTGCAAACGTAACACAGAGTTTTATTATGCAATGGAAATTGCAGTGAAAATATTAAATTAAATAAAAGGAGGTCATAACGCGTTGACACATCGAAAATTTAAAACTTTTCTCGTATAATTGGAAAGCAATGCAGATGTACGTTGGTTAAGTCGCGGTAAATGTTTGGAAAGATTTTTTTAATTCATCGTTTTGGAAGTAAATTAAAAATATTAATAGGAAATTTTAAAGATAAAAACGTTTGCAATTTGACAAAACCAGCTGAAATTTTTGTAGATAATCAAAATATAGAAAAAATTAATGACTATATTGAAATTATTGAAAAGTTATATGAAAACTATGAATAAAAGATTTGGGGACTTCAATACAATAAAAAAAAAAAATTGGATTTTCATGATTATCCGCTTGTATGCAATATAAGTGAACAAAACATTAAGATACAAGAAGAAATAAAAATGATGCGGGAAGATTTTGCAATTCCACTAGCGGATGGAGAGAAATTTCGGAAACAAATTAATCACAAATTGTACTCAATTTTTGGTACATATTTAATTGCGAATCTTCATTTTCTTTTTTAAAAGTAATATTTTGCCCTGTCGGTGTGAAGCTGTCGGTGAGAAAGCTGAAAGCTCTTTTGTAAAAGCTCGCACAATGTGCCTATGAGTTGGACGTAGCTGCTCTAAACTTACACAATATCTAATAAAACTAAAAAAAAACGTACACCTATAGTTTCATTATCTATACATGGAAAACTTTGAGCGATTTGGCCGACCTCTAAATATTTTTTTGATTGCAATATAAAAAACAGGGGTATATTTTTACGGTACAGCCTAGTATTTAGCCTAGGGGGTAAGAGCATTAAAATTTTGACATTAGTTTTTATTGGACCACCCTAATGTACCGTTTTCGCAGTGAAGAGTTAGAGTGAAACTCCGTAAAAGCCTTTTCAGTCCTCTACCGAATAATAGCAACATGGATGTTCACCTTCAATATTGTTTTTGCTCACCCCCATTAATGTTTCTGCTTTCCCTGAAAATTGTTTATACGCAAACACATTGCAAATAATTACAGATGCACTTTTTTGGGAGAAGTACCCAGTACGAAGTTTGTACGGTGGTGATACGGTACGCTATTTAAATTTATACAGTTTTCATCCGTCATGAGGTTGGAAAGCGCTAATTAAAGTGAGTTCTACTTTTAAAAGGAGATTAAAGCCAAACTATAGGTCTAAAAATAACCTATAAGTGTACCAAGCGATACCATAAATACAATAATAAATAAAAGAACGCGAAAAAGGATCCTGAAACTAGTTTCAAATAAGCATTTTTACAAACACCGTTGTACTTATTACAGAGCCAAAAAATATTTCAAACTGTTTCAAGAACCTGTGAAACCGGCCAAGATTTATGGTATGTTTCAATAGTAAAATATTTTATATTTAAAAATCTCGACTCTCAATTCATGCTTAATGGTTGTCAAAAAAAACTCTATGGAATGATTCAGAACGTTGAGAACAGATGCGTTAGGAGTAGAAAGAGAAAAAACGGTGTCTTCATGACGGACTTAATAATAATAATAAAAATAATGAGGGACCTACAGTTCTACGCTGACTCCGAACGGCGATGGTATTTTTATGAGAAGCTGTTTTTCATGGCAGAAATACACTCGGAGGTTTGCCATTGCCTGCCGAGGTGCGAAAACACCTTTTTTCCATGTTTTTTTGCGATGTAGCTTAGCCAACAATTGGCGATCTTAAAAACCACAGAAATATTTTGTATGTCGTAACAGAAACACTTTTTAAGGCGATTATTGCCTTAACCGTTGGGTCTTCCGATTATTCCTCGTTTGAATCGCTTAATTACCAAAGGGAATAAGTCAGAATTTTTCAGATATGGCAAATTTGATGCAGTTCAACAGAACTCCATTAAACGAACCGAACTGCATCAAAATCGTCATATCGAAAAAATGCTGACTTATTCCCTTTGGTAATTAACCGATTCACTTAAAGGAGAGCAGCCAATGAGCGTTAAGAAGTAAAAGGAATTTCTCTCCGTTTGTTGATTCTTCCGATTAAAATCTTTCTTTATGAATTGAGCAATCCGCGCATCAGATTGTTCGCCAGTTTGTACCAAACATTATAAATGTAAATTATTTTAAAAGTCAATCCAAAAATTCTTGTTAAAGATTCCGTGCCTTAAAAATGCTTTCACTATGCGCTTAGACAACAACAAATGTAATATACAAACGTCATTGGTGGAAAGCGAATTGACTATGAAAGTATCAAAGTCGTAGTAAGTACCTCATTCACGTCAACATATTTCATTGACGTCGACTTCCAACTGGGTACTTGCTCGCGGATGTATGTACTACAAAATGTGTGCATAAGCCAAATCATGCAAAACCGTGCACTTACAACAGTTGGCACGCTGCTAGCTGTTTATCGGTGGCGTTGGCGGCAGTGATGCCAGACATTCTCTGTTAAAAATCCCACGAAAATGGGGAAAAAATCCCTCAATTACCCACATCTTGAAAATTTATCCCACAAAATTCCCAACGAATTTAAACATATACACGTTTCAGTAGTAAATAAGTAAAATTCATATAAAATAATAATAATAGTTTGGCGCTTACACATATGTGCTTTTCCTCCAATTTGTGGCGGTCCCCTTGATGTGGTCACACAAAGTGGAGGGACCTACAGTTTTCCGCCGACTCCGAATGGCGAGTGTATTTTTATGAGAAGCTGTTTTTCATGTCAGGAAAACACTCGGAGGTTTGCCATTGCCTGCCGAGGGCCGACCGCTGTTAAGGAAAAACCCCTTTTCCTGCATTTTTTCACTCATTCAATTTTTCACTTTCATTTTTTTGCTCACTCACTGCTATTTAACATTTCATCAGATAATTTGTTCCGCCTTTTACATGAAATACCAGTTACAACTGAAAAGATTCTTTCTTACTCAGCGCTTGAATTGGTTAACGTAAGAAAATTTTCGAAATTATCCTTATACTTTTTAACAATTATATACCATTTCACTCCACATCACATCTTCAGAACGATTAATTAAGTCGAATGTCGAATATTCGTGAATTTTGATCAATTATGCAACAATAACTGCGTCAAAAGAAAATCCCTTATTTATATGAAATGTCCCTTTTTTCCCTTTTAATAATTTTTGATGCAAAATATCCCTCAAATAGGGAAATTTCCCACAATCTGGCACCACTGGTTGGCGGTCGTGCTCCTGTGGCTTTGCAATTTTCGCACTGGAGAAAAGTATTTTCGTTTACGCTTGCGGTTGCACTTGACGGTGTTAGTGGCCTACAGGTGAGTACGGCTAATGCCAATAATGACGGCGTCACTATAATCCAATACAGATTGGCGGTATCCGAATTCACGCTGTGCCAAAATTATATTTGTTTTTCTTGTTCGTTTTGCATTTGTAGCAAGCGTGTTGCGGCTAAATATTCAACAAATTTCCAATTTATGTGTGTTTACATTTGTTTAAAATTGGCTCTTTCTTTTTGGAAATTTTTAATTAGCCAAGAAATGTGAAAACAATCAACCTAAACAATGCGAGTCTTAACAGTGGGTGTATGTTTGTTTCTGTAAATAAGTGTGCGCAGGAATGCGTGCCTATGTGAAAAAATCTCAATTCGTGCGAAATATGTGGTATTTAAAATTTACAAGTAATTTGTTTTTTCTTAGGCATAAATGCATACTTATGTATATATGCACATTAGACTGGCTCAAAAATTTAGTTTTTTCAAAATCCGTTGGGACATATTTTTGGGACAGTGAAGTAGACGCCTTTAGTGAGCGCAGCCCTAAATTTTTAGATTTAGAAGTTGCTCATCATTTTTCACATAAAAACACAGATTTTTTTTCAAATTTGAAATTTTATAACTCTATTTTAAGTCAACGTATCGGAAGGTTGTAAAAAGATCCTTGAGATTTTTTCATAAATTCACCCTTCCAAAAGTTATTCAAGGTTAAATTCGATCAAATATATATTTTTTTTTAATTTTCTGAACTAAATGTCATAAAATGTGTCTTGGAAATTTGACCTTTTTTAATTCTTTTTGAAAAAAGATCATTTAAAAATTTCGGTTTAATAAAGCTTAATAAAGGCTGACCTCAATGTTCCATAAAGCCGAACTAAAAAATGTTGAAAATTTATACTTTTCTAAAACGCATTCGGAGAGATATCGAAACGTGTAACTATAGTAATAAGCGAACCAAAAGGAAGTGGATGCTTCGTTTATTTTTGGCTACGATTGGTGTTTTATTAGAACTCGAAAGGGCTTTCTTTGTTATATTGAATACTAGCAAATGCCCGGCGTGCTTCACTGCGCCTTAAATATTAATTAATATAAAACTTTTCAAACAAAAGGCAACCCTTCTCAAAATATTTTCTGCAGTAAACTTTCCTAAACCTCTTCAGTTTGATACCCATATTGCAATGTTCAGTTTATCTTATAAATTAAATTAAATAAAAATTTTCGAACAGTTGGCAACCTTGCACAAAAATATTTTCGCCTGCAAGCCTTCTTAAACCTCTTTCTTTTGACACTCATATTGCAATATTTTCTTTATCTTATCAATTTACTTAAATAGCAATTTTCAAAGAGGTGGCAACTCTCAAATTTTTTTCTTTCTATATTTTAAGTTAGACCTCTAGCAATGCATCGGTGAAAACTGCACTCAATTCCATGCATTGGTTTTCGAGTGATGCGCGTACAAACAAATAGACAAAAATTCTAAAAATTGTTGATTTTGCTTCTATTGCTCTAATAAAGACCCCACTTATTAATTTTTCTTTAATATCTATAATGTACAGACATCGGCCTGTTAGAATTTCATTATATGGATAGATTAAAAAATGCAATGTTTATGCTTGCAAGAGACTAAAAAATAACAAAATTTCTAAGAAAAATTGTATGATATTGATTACAAGTTTTATTGTTTTGCGGAAAAAAAAAAAATCTAAAATTTTTTATGTTCGATATTAACCTTGAATAACTTTGGGAGGAGTAAATTTATGGAAAAATCATAATTTTGTACAGCCTGCAACTCCCTTCAAAAATATATATCCCTCATTCCGATACGTTGAATTAAAAAACGAGTTATGCAATTTCAAGATTAAAAAAAATGTTACGTGTTATTTATATGAAATATATGATTCCCCAATTAGCGAGCTGTAAATCTTAATATTAAGGGCTGCGCTTTTGGCAGGCATTTTTTTCACTGCCCCGGAACTGCATGCTTCACAAGGGGTTTTTGAAAAAAGGAAATAATATATTTTTTTTTGAACCAGTCTAATGTACATACATATTTATTAGAAAAAATAATGCATTTTCATTGCACTCGCTTTCAAATGGACAAATGTCAAGGACTTTTCAGCAATTCCATTGGAACCATGACCTCCACAGTAGGTGCATTTGCGGCGGATGCAGTTTACCTACTTTTTTTCTCGTTTCCGTTATTTAGAGGGTTTACAATCCGAACCGATTTCACTTACGTAAGCGCATAAGCACGTACAAAATGTACATATGTATGTATACTTGTACATGTGTATTTAAAATTAATTTCACTTTTCCCAAGTAAAATTTTCGTTGAATATTCCCACAGCTGAAACCAATATGCACAAATTATTTTGAGAATTAAGTATTATTATTTATGTTGCATTTTGATATTTGCCATTTGGTTGCCACACATTTTTGATTTACATATTTAAGAATTTTCTGATATGTTTGTACTTGAAAAATTTAGACGCATTGCTGCTTATAGGTACACAGTATTGACTTTAGGGTGGGGCGACCCGCCGGAATTTGAGGGGCGCCGCGCGCGTCGATTGTTCTTAACCACTTACATAATTTGAATGCCTACTTTTTTGATAGAAAGAAATACTAAAGACAGCGTATTAACTTTTTTTGACGCTTCTAAATCAGTTTTTGCTCTTCCAATAAGTTATTTTTAAGCAAAACACAACCGACTTCAATTCGTTTATACAAATTTGGGAGTATCGATAATTTCTTCATGGCAAATTGATCAGATCTACCTCTGGCGCAGCCAAAAGGCACGCCCAAGAAGATTTGGCACTGGCCATAGGGCCTTCAAACTCTGCCTCCTGAACTACTAGCCGTCTAGAGTCTAAAGTGTGTGCTTAGCTGACTCAGTAGTCCCTACCGAAGTCGACACTTTGGTGCAGGCGGCCAATTTGAATCCCTCTTCGTCATAAACTGTTCCACAGCCGTTGGAAAGCTGCAGGGGCTCTCTGTAAAGCAATACCTTTACAAAGAAGTGAGTAGTGTCGAAATAGCTTCAGGATGCAATAGCAAATCTTTACCGACGCTAAATTAAACCTTGGGAAAGGATTTATTTAGCTACATATATCTTCAAACAGTCAAGCAGACTTTTCGGCCCCCTCTAGCAGAATGGCCAAATGCAAGCTAACTGAAGACTGCTTCTTCATTCTGCTATTCGATACCATACTCAGAATTCGATTGTCAAAGACATCGAAACACCCAACTTTACTCGAAAGTACTCAGAAACTAAAAGAATGCGAAAGTACTCAGAACGTAAAAGAACTCGAAAGTACTCAGTACTTATAAATAATCTGTTCTAATCGTTCCAACCATCGTTACTTGAAAGTACCTAATTTTATTTACACTTACCGGTATTCAAATGGAAGTTTCAATACATTTTAAGTACAATACTTGTACCGAGTAAAGTTAGACATTCACTTCACTTAATTTGATAATAATACATATATTAATTTGAGTAAAGTGCTGCCAGCTTGTGAGATTTCTACATTAAGCATTGAAATGTTACCAACATATGTATATTAAAGAAAGTACTCAGTACTCTCAAAAATACCCGATCCTTAAAATTATCGATACCAAAGAACTCGATTCTCAAAAGTACTCGATACTTCCCAGCACTAGTTTAAATGTATTTCTTTCCGGTGATTCCGAATCTGTAGTCAGAATTGCCAAACTTATTCAAAGAAAGGAAAAATGGCGACACGATATTTTGACGATTTTTACTATTTTCTTATGTTTGTTCCTTTTTTATAATTTTTTTATAAAAATTATCTACAATAACCATATGAGTCCAAATTTCAAACTTTGTAGAAGGATTAAAAAGAAAAATTCAACAAATTTTTACAGCAACAAAAAAACTTTTTATTAGGAATTTTTAGAAAAAATCGAAGAATGCAGTAAATTCTAGCCTAAGAAAATGCAAGTTTCAACTGGCTGAGAATTCGCGTTGATTTTCTATTTATTTTTTTTTTTGCCGATGGTATTATTATTTTCTTCCATACAAAGAAATTTCTTACGCACTTTGTATTGAAGAAAATGCGTGACACCGTCAGCAAAAAACAAAAAAATTTAAATCAATGCGATTTCTTGAAACTTCCATTTTCTTAAGCTAGGATTTAATGGACTATAAACCTGCATACTCATAATTTTTCTAAAAATTCCTAGTAAATAGTTTGTTAATGTCGTACAATTTTGTTGAATTTTTTTTTAATTTTTCTACATAGTTTGAAATGTGGACCATATGATTTTTGTTAGACAATGAGCAGTAGTTTTATAAAAAAATAATGAACATAAGAAAAATAGCAAAAACTGGTCAAAATATCGTGTCGTATTATTTTTCACATCACCATATATTATCCGCTGAGCCTGTATCCTAAGGTAAAATTGTCGAATTGGCCGAATTTTAGCACTTAACCGTGAAACTTTTTGTTTTAATCTATTTTTTCTAATTCTTGTTTTCGAGCCGTTTTTTGTGATTATCACATTAGTTTGAGCCAATCTGGCAATATCACTCCAAATTCGGATTCAGTGAGAAAAAATACACTACGGTAGTGTCTCGGCCAATTTTTTTTTTTAATTTTAGGTGCTTGTTAATTTTTACATTTAAATTTCGTTAAATTTTTATAATTAAACTCAAATGAAACAAAGTCATCATTATGCAACTTTTCATTCAACATACCGTTATTTTCATGCGATAAACACTTTATCGTAGGCCAAAATTTTGTATTTACCTGAAAGAGAACAAAGTAAAATTCAATTAGTAAATAACTAAGGAAATGCATATAAACATGTAGTTATACATACATATACAGCAAATTATTTAAATATTTCAATTATGTGGAACGGTTAATTATCAAGTCGGCATTCTTCCGATAGAGCCATTTTAAAACAGTTTAATAAATCTAATTTAAACAAATCAATTTACATCGAAATTGCCATACCTTACTAATTAATTTCCAATGGATATTAAGCGATTCAATTTTAATGGAACGATATAGATTTCATTCTTTTGCATGGCGCAAATTGAACAATAAACTTAATTTGCAAATTAAAGTCGCTCAAAAGCTAGACATGACGAACATCAAGCAAAATGTTTCCTTTCGTAAATTTTCAATTTCGCCAAACTTTTGATAAGTACAAACTCGCCTTTAACTACCAGCAGAGCTTATGTACTACAAACTTTTTTAATTTAGTGATTATCAAACAAGCCTTTTATCTTTTTACAACTTAGTAGCTCATATTTTTGGAAGCGTATGTGCGCTCGTACACAAACACACACGAATTGTGACACGCACACATACATATTTATGTTCATAGATACCCTGTAGGAAAATTTACTTGAATCGTTAAGTTTTATTCTCATCTAGTAAAATTTAAAATATGAATGAATTTGAAATATGATGGGTTTCTTAAAAGATTAAAATTTCCAAAATCACCAAAGGTAGTGTAATTTTATATTCAATAGAAGAGAAAGACGTGATCTGATTTGTTTGAAAAAGCTTTGAGAACAGAGCTAAAATTTAGGTGTAAGGTGTAATTAAGGTCAAAGCAGCCCCTCAGCAGGCAATGGCTAACCTCATTTATACATGTCAATTACTATAAAATATCTTGGGAGGGGTCCGGACCCCAAACTTAGTAGGAAACTAGGTTGGGGAGCGAGAATGAAAGGCCTCGGCAGACCTTTATACAGACAAAACAATGCTAGGCAATAAATGGGGGTTGAAGCTAAGGATAGTAAAAAATGACCTTACTAAGGATTACGCCGTTAAAATTTCATCGAAATTAAGAGAACAGTTGCTACTTGCTTCCTTGCTGCTTGTCAGATTTCGAGCTTCTGCTTACCGATTATATTGTACCAAACCCCAATCGCTGTACAAAATTTCCAAGGGTGGCTTGTGGCCCACTGTTTGAAGTGCATGGGGACGAATCCAAGATGGAATGAAGGCTAATGTGTTCAATTAAAGATTCGATTCCAGCTTTCAAGGAAAATCATAAGAAATCGTTTTAATTTTTCTGTTACTTGAAGGAAATTATCTTGATGGCCATGATTTCGGATCAATTAGAAATTGCCCTAATATGTCCCTCACAGCATAGGGACATATGGGAATGGAACAGCGTATGACAGCTACTCCGTACTAAATGTGTCCCATGCGGTGGACATGGGAAATCGAAATCAGAATTCTCGAAATTTACCACCCTAAAGCGAGTGAGTTTTGGAGCTACAGGATTACAAGACAGATCTGTTATGCCTAAGAATCACTTAAAACCAGTGCTATTTTAGCAATAGACAAAGAATATGCCTACCAAATGACGACTGGGCCGCGGGTGTACATCAGTGTTGTCATTCACACATGTTTTTCCTACCAAAATCCCATCCGAAAATTCCAAAACCAATCAAAAGTAAAGTTTTGTATCTAAATACTATGAATTAAATAAATAGGCATCGGAAATAATTCCACCGACAACGGACTATATTTCATCGATGTTTGATTTCTCTTCTTCCTTTGATACCAAGCAATTTTTGTTTCACTTAATGCTCTGTTCTAATCCATCGAGTTATCCGAAATTTTTGACAGTACAGTTGACAGCCTTCATTAGATTATGTTTCGTACAGAGTTGGTGGTAGTGCATTAAATTTTCAGTTTACACTAGTAGATAGTGATAGTTAAAAAATTTTCACTACTACTTTTGATGTTTAGCGGTGCACTGCAGTATATCAGCCTTACTATACAATAGTGACAGTGAAATAAAAAATTTTGCACTAAAATTAACAACTAACAATTAAACAATAGTGAAAAAAAAATTTCTTCAGTCCAGTGAAACATTTTTTCTTCACTCAAATTAATATTGAAAAACCCCAAGACTAATGTTAGTGGAACTTTTCATTAAATTGAAAGGCTGAGGGAATAGTATATGAGCCATTCTTTTTTAAGTCGGACAGATTTCTTAAAAAAAAAATGTCAATTCTCCGATTCGCTTCAAATTTTTTTTTGCGGGTTCTATACATAAAAAAAAAAATTTGAAGCCAATCGAAAGTGTGACACTAAATTTGGTGACCGTTATGAAAAAGAATGCCCCATATAGCATATTTTTATTTTTTGCCTCAGTATTTACATATTTTGCGTTAACAATTCACATTTCAAATATTAGCCAAGTTAGAAAACTTTTAATAATGGCTTAACTTTAGGCCCACCTGGAAAGAAGGTTTTATCAAACCTTGTAGGTATTGTTAATCACGATCCCGCCAGGAAAAGGATTAACCAGATCGGTCAAGTCGATTTCAAGTGATAAAGTTACACTTGTACATACATGCGGTATATGAAATTTCGGTTTGAAAAATTTTATAAGCATTAATTTTTGAAAGTTTAGTGAAAATAGTTTTTAGGGGTAGTGCAGAAATTTTCCACTATCACTAAACTGGTAACAAATGGTGAAAAATATAATTTCTTTCAATATATTTACGGCTAGTGAAATGCCTAGTGCTCTCAAGATTTAGTGCAATACCCCTAACTCTGATTTCGTAGGCGTATATTTTGGCGCTTACAATTTCGATGTGTTTAGCCGAACTTCTTCTCCAATTTGGGGAGTGTCTGATATTATAATACCAATGGAGGGACCTACAATTATAGGCCACATCCGAACGGCGACTGGTTTTATTAGAAGATTTTTGAAGGCAGAAATACACTCAAGAGGTTTGCCGCGCGACCGCTGATAGAAGGAACGTTTTCTATGGGGACAAAAGTCTTGCCAGTGCCTTTTGCAACAAACTGAAATGGAATACTGAGTCATCTTTGGTTTGGGGTTAAATATGTAAGATTTGCGAACATTTCTAAATTTTTGAAGAAGGTTTGCGATATATTCTCTTTCTTAGGGAAGTGTTCTTAAGTGGCTTTTAAAATTTATATACCCTTCAGACACATGTTATGAGAACGAAACTTGTGTTTTAAGGGCAGTTAAATTTTAAAATTGACTTGTAGTACTGCGATAAAAGCCTATCGAAATTCATTTTAAACTACCAGTCTACCAAGTCGTAGGAAAGGCCCAATAACGGCAATACTGGTGTACATACCGAAAGAATGGGCAAATCTTTCAACAGTTTCTGCCGCTGTTGCGAGGACTGGGACTCGAATGAGACAGCTGAAGAGCTTCTAAACGATTGTCCGATCTTCGTTAGAGACACATCGAATCTCACTATATGACATACTGAAATTTATCAAAACCTTCAAGTGGCTGTAGGTTTTAATGAGTTTGTGGTTTCAAAATGTCTGAACTGTTCGAACATGGTGATGAACAATTCTATCCAACCGCGCATATATATATATCTTAAATTGTGCTTTCTTCGCGATTTCAATGCAACCAATTCATTTGTGAAATATTGTGAACCAGTTTTTATTTGTCACACGTCCAGGCTTTACCTGCGGGGTTTATATGCCCATCAGTGTGCATATCCTTAACAAAGTTCACTTGAGTATTAGCTTTTGAAATTAACTTCGATTTTTTAATTTTCTTTGCGTGCTCTGCCAGCATAAAACTAAAATGTTGCACAATAAATTCGCAATGAATTTAATCAGTTTATTTCAATTTAATTAAAGTGAACAATCCAGTTTGGCAGTGGACCCGCATTAAAACTTTACTTTGCAAACATACAAAGTATGTAGATATTACATATCTACGAATAAGAGTGTACATGCCTACATACACTTGCAAGCACGAAAATCATAAAATTTTAAATGCGCACTTTTGTAAATCTACATTTTAAAGTGTAGAAAAGTAAAAGTTGTCGAAAAACTAAAATAAAGTGAAGAGCGCTGCTTGCTTAGCTTACCTAGTGAGTAAAATTAATGTGTAAATGAGTGTGTATGTGGCATATGCGTGTGGCAACTTGGCAATTGAGGGACCATCAGCAATAATAACCGCAAAAGCATAAACTTTCTAAAATGATCGCTAATTAATTTGTATTCAAAAGCGTGAAGTACAAAAGACTTGCGTCGGCCGTTCCATTGGCACGTCTTCCGGTACGTTTTTGTTTTCTTTATGGTTTAGGTTGTTTTTTTGCCAAAGTGTCAGTGTACAATGGTGGGCCATGAATAATGTTTAGGAAATATGTTTACACCCTTTAAAAATGTATGTATGTATGTATGTAGGCATAATATAAGAAGAGTATTGGGCTTTTTCTTAGGGAAGTAAAGATTTTCAGATGAATGGTTCAAAGATACCCTTTTTAGTGAATTTAAGTTCACAGTTTTAAATTTTCTTGCTAATGTCTGAAATTTAAATTAAGAAGTAAGTTGTGCCAATGTGAAGGGACTTTCTTGAATTATATACCGCGATTTAATTTCTTACGCTGGCGGTAATGAATGCTTCAACATGGAGTACGATATAACCACAATTAGTTTTTTTTTATGCGAAAACATACATATGTATGTAAATATGTACAAATAGGATTTTAATAAAAGAGTATTCACGACGGAGGTATATATTCTCGGAGGATTGTCATTGCAAGTCGAGTGACGAGCGATTTAGAAAGAACTTTTGTCCAGGAATCGACCTTGAATCCTAACAAGCTGCAAAACGTATATTGTGTTCTCTCAAAGCTGGTAGTTCTCTCCTTATTTGTCTGAGAAGGATTGTCGTCAATCACTCTGTTTGGTCTTTTCAGGAAACACTTGATTTTTGGATGTCAATATTGCCTCAATGATTCTCATGAGCCTTTTCTATCAGATTCCTGATGTACCTGTAAGTTTCCTCTATACTTGGCCCCATAATTAGCCAATGTTAATACCATCTACATACATGAGCGCAATCTTTTTAAATTTTGCAGCGTAAGTTTATACCGAGTCCACAAGAGAGTGTGTGGATTTTTCCAATGCTTCCTGGTATGTCCGTCGCACAGTGTTTCACATGTCGAAAAAATTAATTTTTCTCAAAGTGAATTTTCGATCACTTAATTCAGATTTTCTATTATGCATGGGTTATAGAATGAAGTTTCGACTCTCAGCGTTACAGAGAAAAATAGAACTATCGATGAAATTATTTATTGAAATTGCTGTGTTCTTGAGGAGTCAAGATATTTGAAGCCCCGTATTTATGGTCCGATTTGGTTCATCTTTTCGTGATTTTGAAAATGATTCTACGGAATATGTGATGATAGCCATATTAAATATTCTCTGACACTGTCTGAAAAGTTTCAGCGCTCTGTTCACCATAAGCTTGATGACACACCGGAAACTCCAGAATTTTTTCTATACTTCGACGACCCCCCTGAGGTACTTTTCTAATGCTAACGCGTTAAAAATCATCCTAAGCTGGTCGAAGACAGGAGAATCAACCATCCTTAAGGTCATCCTTTATTAAGGACTATGATTTCAGGGTATGCATCCGCACCCTTAATGGAGAAGGCGCCTCTGCCTGGCTGGTTGATGTCCTCAGGAAGACAAAGGCTGCCCCCGACACCATATAAAAATCGTTCTTGACGATTTTAATGCCAAGGTGGGCAGGGAAGGGATCTTTGGTGCCACTGTCAGAAACTTCAGCCTCCACGACGAAACGTTAGATGTTGTGATAGAACGAATGTAAGCTTCCAGTGTTTTACGAACACTCCGAGCACCAAACATCGACTCGGACCACTATCTTGCTGCAGCCAAGTTACGCACCCGCCTCTGTGCAGCAAAAAATGTGCGCCCAACAATGTAAGGAAAGCTTAACGTCGAAAAGCTGCAATCACAACAGACGGCCACTTTATTCGCTACTCGACTCACACCTGCTCTCTGAGAGCACTGTTCAACAAACTGAGGTGAACAGTGGAGCCACATTTCCCGCTCATTAAGTACCGCCGGCGAAGAAACAGTCGGATTTCCGCGAGCTCGAAAGAACAAATGGTAGGATGAGGAGTGTCAAGAAGCTGCAGGGAAAACACTTTTCCACCCTGTTGAAACTGAAAGTAGTGGAGAAGACGAATCCGAGTCCCTAGTCGATGACGATGAAGTCGATGCGCCATCGCCGGACTATGACGAGGTACGAATAAAACAAAACTGCTGAAGCTGACGGCCTGCCAGCCGAACTATTCAATTACGTCGGCGAAGAGCTGATAAAATGCATTAATCAGCTCTTATGAAGAATATGGTCAGATGTGCGCATGCCCGACGGCTGGAATTTAAGTGTGCTCTGCCCAATCCACAAGAAAGGCGATCCCGCCATACGCTCCAACTACCCCGGGATCAGCCTTCTAAGCATAGGTTGCAAGGTCTAATCGAGTGCATTGTGTGAAAGATTGAAGCCCACTGTCAACGAACTGATTGGACCTTATCAGTGTGGTATCAGACCTGGCAAATCCAGACGCACCATCTATTTGTCGATTTCGACAGCACGAAAAGAAGTTGTCTTTATGCCGCGATGTCTGAATTTGGTATCCGTTGTTCCTAGCCGTTTGATACCAAAGAAGGTTTCAGACAAGGTGACTCCCTTTCGTGTGATTTCTTTAATCTGATGTTGGAGAAGATAATAAGGGCCGCAGAACTGAACCACTCAGGGAGAATACTTTACAAGAGCGTACAATTGCTGGCGTATGCCGACGACATCGATATTATCGGTAAAAAATAAGGTCTACGTCTGTTATGCCTCCTCGGTATTAGATAGAGAAGCAAAGCGAATTGGTAGGGTAGTGAACGAGGACAAAACGATTTATCTCCTATCATCACACAAATAGTCAGAGCATACGTCACTGTTGACAGTCACAAGTTTGAAAAAGTAGACAACTTCGTTTATTTGGGAACAGGCATTAACACCAATAATAATGTCAGCCTCGAAATCCAACCGAGAATCACTCTTGCCAACAAGTGCTACTTTGGACTGAGTAGGCAATTGACAAGTTAAGTCCCCTCTCGTCGTACAAAGATCACACTCTATAATTCACTCATCATGCCTGTGCTAGTGTATGGCACAGAGGCATGGACAATAAAAAAAAAGATGATGAAGCGGCTCGTGGAGTTTTCGAGAGAAAGATTCTGCGAAAGATTTTCCAGACTTTTACGCGTTGGCGTTGGCGAATACGAGCTTTAGAACGATACAGACATAGTGCAGCGAATGTAGAACTCGGATGTATAGGGGTCGTGGCACCTGACAGTTATGCTGGGGAAGTAAAGTTTATCTCTTGGAGCCCCTTACGCTAACGTACAGAAATTTGACACAGCGACTATTCTTGTTTCCAAACCTAAAAAATTGGCTTGGCAGTAAGAGATTTGGGACGAACGAAGAGGTCATCACTGAAACAAACTCTATTTTGAGGGTCTAGAAAACGCCTATTAATTGGAAGGGATTACAAAATTGGGAAGATGCTGGACTAAATGTATTGAGCTAAAAGAAATAAAACGCTTTGTTGCCGAAAAGTATATCTTTTATTCAAAAAGTCACTAAGTTGTCAAACAGTACTCGTAATCATGAATTTGTGGTCCTTCGCTAAATGGAGCAGTGTGGCGAGATGAGATATCTATCTACATACATACATACATACATATGTATCTATGGCTAACACAGTTATTTTATATTTTCGTTTTCTACATAGTTTGTCTTGTCCATTACTTTTTGCATAAACTGTGCATTTGTGCAAACAACCTTTGACATATGTACAAACTTCAAGCAAGCAGCGAAGTTAATAATGAGCATCTAAATATCTATACATACACATTTAAGTAAAGTTTCTGACAGCTTTTCCAAATGATTTAAACAAAGGAGGCCAAACGACCAAAGGGCGAGTGAGAGAGAGAGATCAGCAGGTTTAAAAACTGTCCAAATCGAATCGTTGGTTATGCAATACTTAAACAGATGTACATACATAGATACATATGAACATATTTGCTTAGGTTTAAAGTTGTTGTCAACATAACTCCCAAGCAGGCATCTAAAATAGCAGCTACCAAATAAAAAGTAAACAATGCATTTTATGTCCCACAAACTTTTGATGTGACACATTGGATACGTTGTTAAATAAGTATAAGCGTTTTTGCAGACAAACTTGTTGTACACACACGACAAAAAAGCTTTGACTTGGAGGGCGCGCACTGCTATCACAGTTTCAAGCGAAGCTCATTTAAATGAAGATGAAACGAGGTAAATATCAACACAATCTTAAATGCTAATAAATGATCAACTGAACGATGGTCGATATTAATATTTGACCTTAACCCAAATGCGCGTAGCAAAGGAAACAAAGAAGCATGCCGCAAAGGCCGAAAGGGAGGGAGATAAAAGCGCAGGGAAAGGGAAGCTATTTTGAAAGGTTTTTGTTATGTTGCCCACACACATTGCGTTATCCATCGAGATGATTTTGTTTTGATATAAATACATAGCACGAACCGTGCGATGCTGCTACTAGCAACGGCTGTAGAGAAGCACCAATAAACTTTCAATAAAGATTTACTTTCATTTGCATCTTAGTTAGTTGACATGGAAACTCGAGTGTACAAGTTGCTTACATACATACACACATAAATGTGGATACATACATACGTATGAGCTGTTTATTTTGAAAGTGGCATAAGTCCCATTGTTTTTAAATCGAGATATGTAAGGGTTTGCGTTTTAACGCGTTTAAAAATATTGATGCTAACTTTCGAGAAGATTTACTTGTATTTGTTATCTTAGGATATCTATATTTTTTCTCAGTATAAATAATTTCGCATATTTATGGGAAAATCACCACTTTTCATTTAGGTAAACGGACTTATGCCACTTTCAAAATAAATATTTAAAAAAATTACTGACTTATATAAATTAAGTCCAATGTATTTCGCTGAGGAGATATTTTGAAAAAACAGTGATTTACTAAAATTTATGGATAAAAATCTTATTACTTTAAACGAGCAATTCTTGTAAATGGGACGTTTCACATCAACCGGCCCAGATCTCTGTCTAAACATATAGTAAATCAAAATACCCGTAAGCTAATACCCTTTCGATTGCAAAGAGGCCGAATCTAAAATTCAAAATAGCGTCATTACTGTGCTTCGTAAAAGACGCTGAATTCGCAAATAAGCAAATATATTTTTTAATTTCCTTAAAAAATCTGTGCAAAAGTGTTGGGTCATGTCATACATATTTTAATGTTTTTAGGATCGCTAATTACGAATCTCAAGTTCGATTTTCAAATTTCAAAATGGCGGACCCATTACAACAGCCAAAAAAAAAACTAAAATCACTTAAATTCACTTTAGCTTTACAGTCGGGGGGGGTTCTTAAGGTCGCTGATTACGAATCTGAAATCTGATTTTAAAAATTCAAAATTTCGGATCCATATTGGATCTACCATTTATAAAGGGAAAGTTAAAATCGAATGTACGTACAATAAAAGATAAATTATTTAGAGTTTAAAAATATTATTATTTTTTTTTTGGTTCACAAGGACGAATTGATATTGAAAATGCCCTTTAAAATTTTTTAAATTTTTTACGCTATTCAAGTAGAAGGACGAAGTTCGAGGATATGTGACTTATGCCACTTTCAAAGTAAACGGCTCATATACACTTACAGACATGTTAAATTTATGTTGGTATTCATATTTATTATTTGTAAATAGATATATATGCACTTTAGACCGTACCACCGTAGAGGCAAAAAAAAAAAAATTTGCCGTACACCCTCGACTCTTAAGTATTTTTGAAGGTAATTTCGAAAAACAAGAAACAAATTTGACCAAAACTAGGGGTTACCTTTTTACATTTTTCGGTGACGCCAATAAACTTTTTTTAATAGTTCTACTGAATAGGTAATTTATCAGTTTAGGCGGCAAAAAATCATTTTGTCGTTGGTATTTGATACAGAAAACTTCAAACCAAATAACAGTGTCTTTTGTTTTTGTAAAAACCTAACAACTGCTTAGCAGGTGGTGAAAGACGTGCCTGTGAGTGAAATATTGGGAGTCGACGTTTTGTTATTTTTTTAGCTATTTTCGAAAACCATAAATATCATAGAAAATAAGAAAAGAAGTATGTACTTTAAGATCTACATTACCATTAAACAAAATTTGTTCCTAAAAATTAAATCTGAAAATGCTTTTAATATGTTGGTCGTATTTGGCCATGCTTAGACTATCAAAAAGTTGTAAAACGAAGAGTTCTGAGTTCAATTCGTCAATTTTATGTTGCGATTTCTGAAAAAAATAGATGACTTGATAATGTGAGTAGTGAACTATTTATCAATTGGAGAGGTTAACTCAATAACGAGAGGAAAGAAAAGGCTGCAAAGGCAGACAAAATAAGAAAGTCAGACTTTTCAGAGTTTCAATTGAAATTAAAATAATATAACAAACTTTTTTTAAAAATAAACACTGTATAAATAGTTTTTATAGCTAAGTGGCACTTTTTCTTTTTACTACAAATATTCGGGAAAAAACTGCAGGAAAACTTTTTCAATAAAACCACAAATTAAAAAGTCGCCCCTTTAGGCACATCGGTCGTCAAGGGTTAAGATTGTTATTTATTTTTTTTTTTGCAAAAATGTGAGAGATCATAATGCCAAATCAAAAAAAAAAACTTGTTGTTTTTATAAATAATAAACTTGTTTGGTCATAATTAATTTTTGACACAAAAATGGGTCAAATACCCCATAGGGTACTGGAATAATCGAAATACTTCCTTAACAAAAGTTTAATGATTTTTGGTGAGCTTTAATTGATCAAAATTAGGGTGGTCTTTTAGGGTGATAAGATCTGAGATCTAGTGGGTAAGGACTAAGTGGGTGTACTTAAAGTAAATTAATTTTGAAAAAAAATAAAAAATTGTCTCCTCGAGACATAAACAACGATATATCATAACTTAAGACCCAACTGGAAATGCCGAAGATATGACTACGTTCGGCTAAACAATATTTTTTTTAATTGCCCTACAAAAATTCTTTGGATTCGAAGGTGTACGGCGAACTTTTTTTCTGGTGCACTCTAATGTACATAAGTACATAAACAACATTGGTTTACGAATTTTCGAAAGAAGCGTAACAAAAACACCAAAAAATGCGAGATTTGCCCTTGATGAAGACGTTTGTAATAAAATACATTTTTTCGTAGGTAGGTCAGAGAGTCACCAATACATTCGGATGCGTTCAAAAGAGCACTTTTCAAATGTGTGAAAAGATGTAAATTTCTTTAGACGCATTTAAAAATTATTTTCGTTTATAGTAAAACGCAACGGGTAGCAGCAGTGGCGTGCGAGCAAGCATAAGCTCATTCGTTCATTCATTGACTTTAGTTTTTTGTCTAAATGCTTGTTTTTTATTTGCTTGCTAGCGCAAAGGTCAGTCGAACAGTTGTCCCGCATATTTACAAATTTGTTGTGGCCATTGCTGTTGTTGTTATGCGTTTTTACTGCCGACTTGCACAATGCAAGAGCCATTAGAGAAACACTACTAATAGAAATACTTAAATAAAAAAATAAAAACAAAAACATTTGTGCAAGCGCTCAATTAAAGCAGAGCTACAAACATTCGTATATATTTACTGTCGATTTGTAAATTCTGAGAAGATTTATTATGCTTGCTATATATAAAAAAATTTCGCTTTCTGTTATAATATTGAAGGCGAAAAGAAATTATTACTAAATAAAATACAGGTATTCAAATGGCGGGGTCGTATTCAATTGCAGAAAACGTGAAAATCATGTACAGCCACAAATACACCCATTCCAAGAACTGTCGGAATTAAAAGAGTCGCTAAAATTGTCTGCCTTCATGCTTGGTTAGTTAGCGCAATTTTTTTTTTTTAAATATTATTTTTTTGTGGTGTGTTTCAAATGCTTATTATAAGCGGTTTTCCCTTTTTGTGATTTGACTTCTGCTTTGCACGGTTGCGTCGCGTAATCTGTAATCCGCATTACGTTTACTCGTGGCATAAAAAATCACTCGTGCCGAAAATATTACAACGATTTTGTTCAGTCATTTGGCTTAGTCAGCTTGCTTCTAATCATTCAAATGAAAGGATGTTGCAAATTGTAATGAAGCAACGCGTTATGCGCCTACTGATTATCAAAGTGATACGAGATTCTAAATTACAATTATGGAGCATATTCATTTCAACATTCATGCTCATATTCACGTCCAACGTAGCAATCGTACGGTCGATATAATTTCACACAAGGCTACATAACACTACTTTCCAAATTTTACAGAAGAGAGAAAATGTTTAGCATCTGTTGTTGAAACAGATACAAATTTAGAGGGGAGAAAACGTAGATATTGACTTAATCAAAGATCTTTAATAAATGGAATGAAGAAGATAACCCAGTTGCACAGTGGTCGGAGAGGCCATGTTTTACGCCAAAAATCAAACTGTTACTACGTGTTACTGTTACGATTTTAATAAAACTTTAGGACTACATTATTATTGTCACGCTAAGTATTCCATACAATTTATAGTTTCAAAATTGGCAGCTGTCAAATCAACTGCCAATATCTCTAAAAATATGAAAATCTTTTTGAAAATGCCACTTATTAGGTTTTTGGAAATGCTAGTCACGAATTTTATGTCAAATTAAAAATTTTACAGTTGACAGCTGTCAATAGGGCTGTCTCTTTCTCTACAACTTCGAAAATATTGGTTGCGTTCCAGATGCTTCACGATTTGCAGGTTTTTACAGGAAGTCGTTAGAGGTTTATTAATGGAGAAAACAGCCGTTCCTGTATATCGTAAATATCGTGAAGCAAAATACGCTGATTACTACGCATTAGGGCATTCAATCCCGAAGCATTTTAACAATCCCGGGATTTCGGGATGTAAAAATTCAAATCCCGGGATCCCGAGATTTTTCGGGATTTCAGCTTCATAATAACTGTTTGCATTTTACAGTAGGTTCGCCTTTTTCAATCCACACAGATTCATTGTCAACACATTTGGTCTTAGGGGAGCATAATGCTCCTTAGTAAAAGAGTATGTAATGTATATTATTTCTCGAAAACATTTACTCATATTTACA